>NC_091183.1:1264114-1459114 GCF_040958095.1 Procambarus clarkii | reverse complement strand
GTATTACCTGTGGCCACACTAGTAACGTGGTGGTCTAGTATTACCTGTGGCCGCACTAGTAACGTGGTGGTCTAGTATTACCTGTGGCCGCACTAGTAACGTGGTGGTCTAGTATTACCTGTGGCCGCACTAGTAACGTGGTGGTCTAGTATTACCTGTGGCCACACTAGTAACGTGGTGGTCTAGTATTACCTGTGGCCGCACTAGTAACGTGGTGGTCTAGTATTACCTGTGGCAGCACTAGTAACGTGGTGGTCTAGTATTACCTATGACATTAACCTCTCCACCCATCTTCTTCAAGGCTCTTAGGAATGGACACTTTTCTTTTAATTTCTGCGACGAGAGCGTGTGGACCTGCTGGGAGAACTGCTTAGTCACACCTCCACTATGTGTTGAGGTCCCAGTCTGTCCTCCCCCGTGTTGAGGCCCCAGTCTGTCCTCCCCCGTGGTGAGGCCCCAGTCTGTCCTCCCACGTGTTGAGGCCCCAGTCTGTCCTCCCACGTGTTGAGGCCCCAGTCTGTCCTCCCACGTGTTGAGGCCCCAGTCTGTCCTCCCACGTGTTGAGGCCCCAGTCTGTCCTCCCCCGTGGTGAGGCCCCAGTCTGTCCTCCCACGTGTTGAGGCCCCAGTCTGTCCTCCCACGTGTTGAGGCCCCAGTCTGTCCTCCCCCGTGGTGAGGCCCCAGTCTGTCCTCCCACGTGTTGAGGCCCCAGTCTGTCCTCCCACGTGGTGAGGCCCCAGTCTGTCCTCCCACGTGGTGATGCCCCAGTCTGTCCTCCCACGTGTTGAGGCCCCAGTCTGTCCTCCCACGTGGTGAGGCCCCAGTCTGTCCTCCCACGTGGTGATGCCCCAGTCTGTCCTCCCACGTGTTGAGGCCCCAGTCTGTCCTCCCACGTGTTGAGGCCCCAGTCTGTCCTCCCACGTTACACGGCTTGCAAGCTGTATATATTGACTAACAATCAAGGAAAATCCTCAACTCTGCACAAGAGACCAACGCTCATTACTGCAGATACGAAAATATTAATCAAGTTGTCACGAACCAACATAAACCAAGATTACATAGATCCATGTTTCCCTCTATTGTATGGAAATTGTTGTCACCTGTGATCCTCCAATGATCAATACTCCAATGATCAATACTCCAATGATCAATACTCCAATGATCAATACTCCAATGATCAATACCCTTCATCTGTAAATGCATTTTTTTTACTCTTCGGAAATCTAAATCGTCACAGACTCTTTTTTTTCGTCGAATGACTTCCAACGAATTCGTCGATATCTGGTTGTGATATTTATTTTAGCGTCCCTAGGGGAGTATGTGTGTGTGTACTCACCTAGTTCTACTCACCTAGTTGTGCTTGCGGGAGTTGAGCTTTGGCTCTTTGGTCCCGCCTCTCAACCGTCAATCAACTGGTGTACAGGTTCCTGAGCCTATTGGGCTCTATCATATCTACACTTGAAACTGTGTATGGAGTCAGCCTCCACCACATTACTTCCTAATGCATTACATTTGTCAACCACTCTGACACTAAAAAAGTTCTTTCTAATATCTCTGTGGCTCATTTGAGCACTCAGTTTCCACCTGTGTCCCCTAGTGCGTGTGCCCCTTGTGTTAAATAGCCTGTCCTTATCAACCCTGTCGATTCCCTTGAGAATCTTGGATGTGGTGATCATGTCCCCCCTAACTCTTCTGTCTTCCAACGAAGTGAGGTTCAATTCCCGTAGTCTCTCCTCGTAGCTCATACCTCTCAGCTCGGGTACTAGTCTGGTGGCAAACCTTTGAACCTTTTCTAGTTTAGTCTTATGCTTGACTAGATATGGACTCCATGCTGGAGCCGCATACTCCAGGATTGGTCTGACTTATGTGGTATATAATGTTCTGAAAGATTCCTTACACAAGTTTCTAAAGGCCGTTCTTATGTTAGCCAACCTGGCATATGCTGCTGATGTTATCCTCATGATATGAGCGTCAGGGGACAGGTCGGGCGTGATATCAACCCCCAGGTCTTTCTCTCTCTCTGACTCTTGAAGTATTTCATCTCCCAAGTGATACTTTGTATCTGGTCTCCTGCTTCCTACCCCTATCTTCATTACATTACATTTGCTTGGATTAAACTATAACAGCCATTTGTTCGACCATTCCTGCAGCTTGTCCAGGTCTTCTTGAAGCCTCAAGCTGTCCTCCTCTGTCTTAATCCTTCTCATAATTTTGGCGTCGTCAGCAAACATTGAGAGGAATGAGTCTATACCCTCTGGGAGATCATTTACGTATATCAGAAACAGGATAGGTCCAAGTACAGAGCCCTGTGGGACTCCACTGGTGACTTCACGCCAGTCTGAGGTCTCACCCCTCACTGTAACTCTCTGCTTCCTATTGTTTAGGTACTCCCTTATCCACTGGAGCGCCCTACCAGTTACTCCTGCCTGTTTCTCTAGCTTATGCATCAACCTTTTATGGGGTACTGTGTCAAAGGCTTTCCGACAGTCCAAAAAAATGCAGTCCGCCCACCCTTCTCTTTCTTGTTAATCTTTGTCACCTGATCGTAGAATTCTACCAATCTTGTAAGGCAAGATTTACCCTCCCTGAACCCATGTTGATGGGTTGTCACGAAGTCTCTTCTCTCCAGATGTGTTACTAGGTTTTTTCTCACAATCTTCTCCATCACCTTGCATGGTATACAAGTTAAGGACACTGGCCTGTAGTTCAGTGCCTCTTGTCTGTCACCCTTTTTGTATATTGGTACTACATTAGCAGTCTTCCATATTTCTGGTAGGTCCCCCGTTTTCAGTGACCTACTATACACTATGGAGAGTGGTAGGCAAAGTGCTCCTGCACACTCTTTCAATACCCATGGCGAGATTCCATCCGGCCCACCAGCTTTTCTCACATCCAGCTCCAATAGGTGCTTCTTGACCTCATTTCTTGTAATTTCGAACCTATCCAAGGTCACCTGGTTTGCTGCCACCTCTTCTAGCGCCGCGACATCTCCCTGTTCTTTTGTAAAGACCTCCTGGAACCTTTTGTTGAGTTCTTCACACACCTCTTTGTCATTCTCTGTGTACCTGTCCTTGTGGGATATTTGGGGCTTGAATCTGATTATTTAAATATTAATGTAGTAAATTAAATTACGAAGGACCACCCGCTTTTATAGTAAAGAGGGAAACTGAGAATTCCTGATCATTAGATAATTCCTAGATGAAACCAGTAACTATGGATAAAACTAGAAAATATAATCATAGTAATAATTAATGGGCTGTATTATTAAATGAAACAAACCTCAAACACCTACATTGGGGGGTTATCACTGGAGGTAAGTACGTCCAGGAATTAGCGTGGTTCGTTCACTAATTCAATTAATAATAATCTAATCCTATAAAATAATATTGAAACTGATATCATTACCATAAAGGGGAACATAGATTATGAGCATAGTAATGAATTACAGTAAACCACATATTAATCCCAAAGAATTCTGCACAAGAGAAATTGCAATAGAATCATAAAAGGAAATAAATCTTAGCTTAATGAAGATTCCTTTAGAAAGCCATGGAAGTTCCTCTTATTCTCTGGACTCGGTCGACTGACGAGTGGAACGGGTTAACATGGGAGAAGGCAGCATGGAGAATTCTTCTCTCGTGCTGCAAGACAAATATTTTACAGTAGCAACTGATTTACCTACTGAATCTATATTCAAGAATATTAAGAGTTACAGGTGACAAATTTTAATCACCTGTTATTAGATGTTATCGCGCGTCGTAACGGACAATCACCCAGCTACTATTAAAACTTCTACCTGATGCATCACATAAAAGAATATACTTAGCTGTGGGCACTGTATAAGTATTAAGATTGCCGTGCTTCGCGTCCCAGGCTCTGGTTAACCCTATCCTGGATAGTGACGCGCTTCGCTGGCCGGTCACGTGTCGTCAAGAACCAAGTCAAAGGGCTCCTTATTTGACACCAGCACTAGCTGAAGATACTATCTGCAAGGTTATTCACGCCTCACAGTGGCGACTTTCATCTGAGGATGGATAACGTCTGCCGTAGTTGCTGGGCAATGGCGTCTTCTTATGAGTACGGTATGTGCAGGTCTGCCTCTGAGCGGCTCTCCACGTGTACTGAGCTGGCCTTCCTCTACCCACGCCGAGTCCGCGTTCATAAAACAAATTATTGTCTCGAACATTAATATTTCTCGCATTTACGCTTGAAACGTTGAAGACTGGACGGGTTTATTATTTAGAGGAGGAAATTATTATTATTTACCAATTTAAGAATAGTAAATATATAAGGGAGAGGAATTAATGTCTCCCTAAGGCATTCATTGATGACGTTAACTTTATCACGAGATAGACGCTATGATTCTAACGCTCTATTCGGCTTTTAGTTAGAGATCAATTCGTCTGCAATTAGTTATCATACAGAATGCTTTAATTATAGAGAATCGAATTTAATTCTCACATACATTGGATATAATGTGTTTACTGTAAGGAAATCTGACGCAATACTGGCGTCAGGTGACGTGAGAATTCTAGCCTACTGAACAGATGAATTATTAGTACATGAGAATTCTACGTGTTGTTAATTTTACTTACTACAATAATTAGTATGGTTAGTAATAAGTAATGAGAATACAACAGTGTTGTATTCGGTGTTGGAAATATCCAACAGTCCTCGCCCACCCTAAGTTTCATCACCTGTTCCTTCACTGTTGTCTTCCTCCTGATGTGACTGTTTAGTAGCTTTGGTTCGGTCTTGGCTTTATTAGCTATATCATTTTCATACCTTTTCTCAGCTGCTCTTCTCACACTGACATACTCATTCCTGGTTCTCTGGTATCTCTCTCTACTTTCTGGTGTTCTGTTATTACGGAAGTTCCTCCATGCCCTTTTGTTCTGCTCCTTTGCTTTCATACATTCCTTATTAAACCACGGATTCTTCCTTTCCTTCTCTGTTTTTTCCTGTCGGGCTGGGACAAACCTGCTTACAGCCTCCTGACATTTTTGGGTGACATAGTCCATCATGTCTTGTACAGACTTGGTTCCGAGTTCTGTGTCCCAATGTATATCCCATAGGAATTTATTCATCTCCTCATAGTTTCCCTTTCGGTACGCCAGCCCTTTGGTTCCCAGTTCTTTTTTGGGGGTGATAATTCCCAGCTCAACCAGGTACTCAAAGCTCAATACACTATGATCACTCAATCCCAAGGGGGCTTCCAACTTAACTTCCCTTATATCCGACTCATTTAGGGTAAATATCAGATCAAGCAAGGCTGGTTTATCCCCTCCTCTCATTCTTGTTGGTCCCTTGACGTGTTGACTTAGAAAGTTTCTTGTTGCCACATCCAGCAGCTTAGCTCTCCATGTGTCTGGGCCTCCATGTGGGTCTCTGTTCCCCCAATCTATCTTCCCATGGTTGAAGTCTCCCATGATTAGAAGTCTGGATCCGTTCCTGCTAGCCACAGAAGCTGCTCTCTCTATTATATTGATGGTGGCCAAGTTGTTTCTATCATATTCCTGTCTGGGCCTTCTGTCATTTGGTGGGGGGTTATATATGACTATTATAATAATTTTCTGTCCTCCAGTTGCTATGGTGCCTGAAATGTAGTCACTGAAACATTCACAGTTCTGAATTACCATCTCTTCGAAACTCCAACCTTCTCTTAGTAGCAGAGCTACTGTGTGTGTGTGTGTGTGTGTGTGTGTGTGTATGTGTGTGTGTGTGTGTGTACTCACCTAATTGTACTCACCTAATTGTGCTTGCGGGGGTTGAGCTCTGGCTCTTTGGTCCCGCCTCTCAACCGTCAATCAACTGGTGTACAGATTCCTGAGCCTATTGGGCTCTATCATATCTACATTTGAAACTGTGAATGGAGTCAGCCTCCACCACATCACTTCCTAATGCATTCCATTTGCTAACTACTCTGACACTGAAAAAGTTCTTTCTAACGTCTCTGTGGCTCATTTGGGTACTCAGCTTCCACCTGTGTCCCCTTGTTCGCGTCCCACCAGTGTTGAAAAGTTCGTCCTTGTTTACCCGGTCGATTCCCCTGAGGATTTTGTAGGTTGTGATCATGTCTCCCCTTACTCTTCTGTCTTCCAGTGTCGTGAGGTGCATTTCCCGCAGCCTTTCCTCATAACTCATGCCTCTTAGTTCTGGGACTAGTCTAGTAGCATACCTTTGGACTTTTTCCAGCTTCGTCTTGTGCTTGACAAGGTACGGGCTCCATGCTGGGGCCGCATACTCCAGGATTGGTCTTACATATGTGGTGTACAAGATTCTGAATGATTCCTTACACAGGTTCCTGAACGCCGTTCTGATGTTAGCCAGCCTCGCATATGCCGCAGACGTTATTCTCTTTATGTGGGCTTCAGGAGACAGGTTTGGTGTGATATCAACTCCTAGATCTTTCTCTCTGTCTGTTTCATTAAGTACTTCATCTCCTATTCTGTATCCTGTGCCTGGCCTCCTGTTTCCACTGCCTAGTTTCATTACTTTGCATTTACTCGGGTTGAACTTCAACAGCCATTTGTTGGACCATTCACTCAGTCTATCCAGGTCATCTTGTAGCCTCCTACTATCATCCTCTGTTTCAATCCTCCTCATAATTTTTGCATCGTCGGCAAACATTGAGAGGAACGAATCTATACCCTCTGGGAGATCATTTACATATACCAGAAACAGTATAGGTCCGAGGACTGACCCCTGCGGGACTCCACTTGTGACGTCTCGCCAATCTGAGACTTCACCCCTCACACAGACTCGTTGTCTCCTGTTGCTTAGGTATTCCTCTATCCACCGGAGTACCTTCCCTCTCACTCCAGCCTGCATCTCCAACTTTCGCACTAGCCTCTTGTGTGGCACTGTATCAAAGGCTTTCTGACAATCCAAAAATATGCAGTCTGCCCACCCTTCTCTTTCTTGCCTTATTTTTGTTGCCTGGTCGTAGAATTCAAGTAACCCTGTGAGGCAGGACCTGCCATCCCTGAACCCATGTTGATGCTGTGTTACAAAGTTCCTTCGCTCCAGATGCTCCACTAGTTTTTTTTTTTTTTTTTTTTTTTTTTTTTTTTTTTTTTGTGTGTGTGTGTGTGTGTGTGTGTGTGTGTGTGTGTGTGTGTGTGTGTGTGTAATTACCTAAGTGTAATTACCTAAGTGTAGTTACAGGATGAGAGCTACGCTCATGGTGTCCCGTCTTCCCAGCACTCTTTGTCATATAACGCTTTGAAACTACTGACGGTCTTGGCCTCCACCACCTTCTCACTTAACTTGTTCCAACCGTCTACCACTGTATTTGCGAAGGTGAACTTTCTTATATTTCTTCGGCATCTGTGTTTAGCTAGTTTAAATCTATGACCTCTTGTTCTTGAAGTGCCAGGTCTCAGGAAATCTTCCCTGTCGATTTTATCAATTCCTGTTAATATTTTGTACGTAGTGATCATATCACCTCTTTTTCTTCTGTCTTCTAGTTTTGGCATGTTTAATGCTTCTAACCTCTCCTCGTAGCTCTTGCCCTTCAGTACTGGGAGCCACTTAGTAGCATGTCTTTACACCTTTTCCAGTTTGTTGATGTGCTTCTTAAGATATGGGCACCACACAACAGCTGCATATTCTAGCTTTGGCCTAACAAAAGTCGTAAACAATTTCTTTAGTATTTCTCCATCCATGTATTTAAAAGCAATTCTAAGGTTAGAAAGTGTACCATAGGCTCCTCGCACAATGTTCTTAATGTGGTCCTCAGGTGATAGTTTTCTATCTAGAACCACCCCTAGATCTCTTTCTTTATCAGAATTCTTTAAAGATTTCTCACATAATATATAGGTTGTGTGGGGTCTATGTTCTCCTATTCCACATTCCATAACATGACATTTATTAACATTAAATTCCATTTGCCAGGTGGTGCTCCATATACTTATTTTGTCCAGGTCTTCTTGAAGGGCATGACAATCATTTAAATTTCTTATCCTTCCTATTATCTTAGCATCATCAGCAAACATGTTCATATAATTCTGTATACCAACTGGTAGATCATTTATGTAGACAATAAACATCACTGGTGCAAGAACTGAACCCTGTGGTACTCCACTTGTGACATTTCTCCAGTCTGATACATTGCCTCTGAACACTGCCCTCATTTTTCTATCAGTCAGAAAATTTTTCATCCATGTTAGAAGCTTACCTGTCACCCCTCCAATATTTTCCAGTTTCCAGAACAACCTCTTTTGTGGAACTCTGTCGAAAGCCTTTTTTAGGTCCAGATAGATGCAATCAACCCAACCATCTCTTTCCTGTAATATCTCTGTTGCTCGATCATAGAAACTGAGTAAATTCGATACACAGGATCTTCCAGATCGAAAACCATACTGCCTGTCTGATATTATATTATTTCTTTCCAGGTGTTCTACCCATTTAGTTTTGATTAGTTTTTCCAATATTTTGACTATTACACTTGTCAATGATACAGGTCTATAAATAAGGGGGTCTTCCCTGCTGCCACTTTTGTAGATTGGAACTATGTTAGCCTGTTTCCACATATCAGCTACAGCTCCTGTATACAGGGATGCCTGAAAAATCAGTTGAAGTGGAATGCTGAGCTCAGGTGCACATTCTCTCAGAACCCATGGTGAAACTCCATCTGGACCAACTGCTTTGTTCTTATTTAGCTCCTTGAGCATTTTTTCCACTTCGTCTCTAGACACCTCTATGTGCTCTATGTTGTTCTCTGGAATTCTTATTTTCTCTGGTCCCCTAAAGATTTCATTTTGTACAAACACACTTTGGAACTTTTCGTTTAGTGTTTCACACATTTCCTTTTCATCTTCCGTGAATCTATTTCCCATTTTCAACCTCTGAATATTATCCTTTACCTGCAATTTGTTGTTTATGAATTTATAGAATAGACCTGGTTCTGTTTTACATTTGTCTGCAATCCCTTTTTCAAAATTTCTTTCTGCCTCTCTCCTCACTGCCGTGTAGTTGTTTCTCGCATCTTTGTATCGCTGGTATGTTTGGGGGTTCGGCCTCTTCCTGTATTGATTCCATTTTTGTGTCTTTTGGTCTCTAGCCCTCTCGCAGTTTCTATTAAACCAATCCTGTTTCCTAGTTCTGCATCTCTGTTTTGGTAAAAAAAAATTTGTGCCTTTATCATATATTTCACAAAACTTGACATACATCTCATTCACTTCCTTGCCTAGCATCAAGTCTGTCCAATTATACTCACTAAAAAAATTTCTAAGGTCACCATAATGTCCTCTCCTGAAGTCTGGTTTTTCAACTGCTTCAACCTTCTTATTTTCTTCCAGCTTATAACGCATTGCATACTTTATTCCCAAAAAGACATGGTCACTTTTACCCAAGGGAGGAAGGTACTGAATGTCAAATATCTCTTCCTCCTTTCTGGTAAATATCAAATCTAGCATGGAGGGAACGTCCCCTTCCCTCATCCTCGTAGCTTGTTTAACATGTTGATACAAGAATGTTTCCAGGATGAGGTCTACAAATTTACAGGTCCAAAAATCTTCTGTTTTAGCTTCATATGCTTCCCAGTCTATGGATTTCAAGTTGAAGTCGCCGACTATCAACAGTCGTGGTCTATCGTTATCCGCTCTCGCTATAATCTCTCTCATTATTGTTATAAGACCTTCACGTTTACTATCTAGCTCCTCCTTTGACCATGTGCTGCTTGGCGGTGGACTATATGCATTTATTATCATTAGTTTATCATCCTCATGGCAGATCTCTAGTGCTATTATGTCAACTTCTTGTGGATTGGCAGTCATTATTTCCTTCACCTTTAGGTGTTCTTTTACCAGCACAGCAACGCCACCGCCTTTCCTAATTTTTCTGTCCCGTCTCCAAATTGAGTAGCCCCTCGGGAATATGACCTCATTTAAAATTACATCTTCAAGTTTTGTGTCCGTGAGTGCAACAATGTCTGGTGTCTGCATCTGTATTGCATCACTTAACTCCAGTATCTTCGATCTCGCTCCATCTATGTTGGTGTATGCAATCTTCAGGAACTTGTTCCCCCTCTCCTTATTCTTCACTCCCCCTCTCTCTATTGATTTTGTTGGTTTGCCTTTATGTACCACTTTACTGGTTTGCCTACCCCTATCACTTTGTAGAAATTTTTTTTTATTTCTTCTTCATTCCTGCTCTCATTTAAATGTTTTGCCTCGGCGAGGTTCAGTTTCAGCTTCTCTCTATCTTCTTTTGAAAGATCTCGTCTTAACGACCACACTTTCCCATCCTCATCCCTTTGCAATTTTCTAGCATTCCTTAGTACTTCTTCCATCTGTTTGGCACCATTTAGGGTGATCCTCAAAGGTAGATCTTTCCCTTTTACATACCTGCCTATTCTCCTGTAGTCGCACACATTCTCTATGGTTGTAAGACCTTCTACGAGGCCAACAATTTTATCTACAACTTTAGCTTCTTCTGCAGCTCTTTCTGACCTAGATGGTATCGCCTTTTCTTTGCAGTCAAAAATTATCAGGGATTTGCTCCGATCAACTGTGTTTTGCACCAACTTCGGGTTAGATGCCAATTCTTTCCTCACTTCTAGCCTAATGTTTGTTTTATCTTGGTTGCTGCAGTGTTTGACTTCCTTTACTGCTTCTTCTATTTTTTCCTTCTCCTTGGCCACTTGTGCATAAGTGAGTTGCATATCTTTCTTGCACTGTTCTATTCCCTGTGTAACTTCCTCCATCTGTGCTGACAAAAGCTGTTTCTCCTGTTGAATTTCCTTGCCTAACCTATTGAAGTCATTTATGTTTAAATTTACTTTAACTTCTTCCAAAGCTATTTTTAAGAGTTTATTTTCTTCTTCCATGGCTTTGCAATTTGTTTCCAATTGATTCTTATCCTTGCGCAAGTCTTTCACTAAACCCTCAAGACATAAAACTTTGCTATTCAAATGGTCATTACTTTCTTTCAATTTACTAATTATTTCTACATAAGAGTTCACTATAGTATCTAAATTTACCAACTTGTTGTATAGACTGCTAATATCAATGCTTTCTTCATTGAATCCCTCAAAATCAAGCTCTGTTTTGTTTTTCCCCTTGCCAGTGGCCATCTTGAATGTTCTTCTCTGCACTGTAAACACTAGGGCAACTTTTTCACATCCGATTTTTTTCACTTCCCTTAGCACTTTCCTGTTATCTCACCTATTTTTCAAGAGCACTATACCTTTATGTTCTCTGGGACACCACTCACTACCATCAACCTGTACTACAATACTTAGGATTGTTGAAATATGCTGGAGCTCCTCTGCTAGAAGTGTTGACCCTAGGGGTGTCACCTTTTGAGTGTGTGTGTGTGTGTGTGTGTGTGTGTGTGTGTGTGTGTGTGTGTGTGTGTGTGTGTGTGTGTGTGTGTGTGTGTGTGTGTGTGTGTGTGTGTGTGTGTGTGTGTGTGTGTGTGTGTGTGTGTGTGTGTGTGTGTGTGTGTGTGTGTGTGTGTGTGTGTGTGTGTGTGTGTGTTTACTAGTTGTGTTTTTGCGGGGGTTGAGCTTTACTCTTTCGGCCCGCCTCTCAACTGTCAATCAACTGTTTACTAACTACTTTTTTTTTTTTTTTTTTTTTCCACACCACACACACACACCCCAGGAAGCAGCCCGTAACAGCTGACTAACTCCCAGGTACCTATTTACTGCTAGGTAACAGGGGCACTTAGGGTGAAAGAAACTTTGCCCATTTGTTTCTGCCTCGTGCGGGAATCGAACCCGCGCCACAGAATTACGAGTCCTGCGCGCTATCCACCACCAGGCTACGAGGCCCCCTGTGTGTTTACTAGTTGTGTTTTTGCGGGGGTTGAGCTTTGCTCTTTCGGCCCGCCTCTCAACTGTCAATCAACTGTTTACTAACTACTTTTTTTTTTTTTCCCCACACCACACACACACACCCCAGGTAGCAGCTCGTGACAGCTGACTAACTCCCAGGTACCTATTTACTGCTAGGTAACAGGGGCACTTAGGGTGAAAGAAACTTTGCCCATTTGTTTCTGCCTCGTGCGGGAATCGAACCCGCGCCACAGAATTACGAGTCCTGCGCGCTATCCACCAGGCTACGAGGCCCCTCCCCTGTGTGTGTGTGTGTGTGTGTGTGTGTGTGTGTGTGTGTGTATGTGTGTGTGTGTGTGTGTGTGTGTGTGTGTATGTGTGTGTGTGTGTGTGTGTGTGTGTGTGTGTGTGTGTGTGTGTGTGTGTGTGTGTGTGTGTGTGTGTGTGTGTGTGTGTGTGTGTGTGTGTGTGTGTGTGTGTGTGTGTGTGTGTGTGTGTGTGTGTGTGTGTGTGTGTGTGTGTGTGTGTGTGTGTGTGTGTAGGTCAAAGCGACATCCACCAGGACCTTGCTTCACATCCCCAAGGCAACGTCACCCAAGCAGCAGCCAAACTCACGTCCCCCAAGCAGCAGCCAAACTCACCAGTCTGCTGACAAAGGTCAACAATGCTCCCAGAACCACTGGATCATGGCACAATGTCCTTCTATTTGGGAATGCATGCCTAGCATTACCGCCGAGGAGAGACAAGTCATTAGCAACCTCAGTAATCAGGGCTCTTAATGAATTCCCCAGAGCAGACAACCTGGTCCGCCTCCCCCCTCGTGCCCAGAACACCAGCCGCAGGACGACCAACAATAACTCATCTGAGAACCACAAAATGAGAGCACAGATCACCAGGAAAATAGAAGAGGGCAATACCACAGGTGCCATCAGAATCATGACCAGCGATGACACTATTGCCCCCAGGAACGCCATGACAGCACGGGCTCTGCAAGACAAACACCCACCCAGAGCTCCAGGCAGCAGCAGGGATCCCCAGGAAAACAATACTGGCATAGAACCCTTGACTGTTCGAGAATCTGATGTGTATAAAGCAGCCATGTCTTCCCAACAGGTTCAGCAGGGGGCTTTACAGGCCTAAGACCCCAGCACATCAAACAAATGCTGAACCCGGTGCTTGGAGATGGTGCAAAGGATCTTCTAGTGGAACTTACCAGATTCTCCAACATGTGTTTGGCCGGCGGCTTCCTTGAGGACATCAGGCCTCTCTTTTATGGAGCAGCACTCTGTGCTCTAAAAAAGAAGGATAGGGGAATCAGGCCCATTGCCGTTGGCACCACCCTCCGACGCCTCGTAGCTAAGGCTGCAGTAAGATCTATTAACCAGGAAGCAGCCACCTTGCTGAAACCTCATCAGCTCGGGTTTGGGATCCCTCTGTGAAGCTGCAGCACATGCAGCGCGGGCTTACATTGCTGATCTCCCGGACCAGAAGGCACTAGTAAAGCTTGACTTTAAAAATGCTTTCAATCAAGTCAGAAGAGACGTTGTCTTCAGGGCTGTACACAACCATTTCCGTTGTTTCCGTTTCCGTTCCAGAGTGAGGTACAAGGACTCACTGCACCTCACCCCGCGGGCCGCTTGTGGACAAGGGACTCCCTGTACCTCACCCCGCGGGCCGCTTGTGGACAAGGGACTCCCTGTACCTCACCCCGCGGGCCGCCCGTGGACAAGGGACTCCCTGTACCTCACCCTGCGGGCCGCTCGTGGACAAGGGACTCCCTGTACCTCACCCTGCGGGCCGCTCGTGGACAAGGGACTCCCTGTACCTCACCCCGCGGGCCGCCCGTGGACAAGGGACTCCCTGTACCTCACCCTGCGGGCCGCTCGTGGACAAGGGACTCCCTGTACCTCACCCTGCGGGCCGCTCGTGGACAAGGGACTCCCTGTACCTCACCCTGCGGGCCGCTCGTGGACAAGGGACTCCCTGTACCTCACCCTGCGGGCCGCTCGTGGACAAGGGACTCCCTGTACCTCACCCTGCGGGCCGCTCGTGGACAAGGGACTCCCTGTACCTCACCCCGCGGGCCCCCCGTGGACAAGGGACTCCCTGTACCTCACCCTGCGGACCGCTCGTGGACAAGGGACTCCCTGTACCTCACCCTGCGGGCCGCTCGTGGACAAGGGACTCCCTGTACCTCACCCTGCGGGCCGCTCGTGGACAAGGGACTCCCTGTACCTCACCCTGCGGGCCGCTCGTGGACAAGGGACTCCCTGTACCTCACCCTGCGGGCCGCTCGTGGACAAGGGACTCCCTGTACCTCACCCGCGGGCCGCCCGTGGACAAGGGACTCCCTGTACCTCACCCTGCGGGCCGCTCGTGGACAAGGGACTCCCTGTACCTCACCCTGCGGGCCGCTCGTGGACAAGGGACTCCCTGTACCTCACCCTGCGGGCCGCTCGTGGACAAGGGACTCCCTGTACCTCACCCTGCGGGCCGCTCGTGGACAAGGGACTCCCTGTACCTCACCCTGCGGGCCGCTCGTGGACAAGGGACTCCCTGTACCTCACCCGCGGGCCGCCCGTGGACAAGGGACTCCCTGTACCTCACCCTGCGGGCCGCTCGTGGACAAGGGACTAATTACATTCTCTGGCCACTGTCACCCACCCGCCCATATATCCAGGCGAAGCCGCCTCGCTTAACCTGGCTTACATTTGTTGTGGTATTGAAGGCATAACTTTTACTGAGCCGTGTTCAGAGTGGTACAGTTATTACATTACTTGTCTATTACATTCTGTTATCCAATTGTGGCGGCGGCCGCTGTTTACAACAAATGTTTTCCTGTCGTAATATTGTACCGTTTTCCAATGTCATATATTGTGGCAGGTTTATATTTATTTTCCAGACTGTATTTGAGTAAAGAATAGAGGATGTTTTGAGCGGAATTGTTTTGGCAGTAAAGAGTACTGATGACACTCACTGCTACAGTAGCAGTGACAACAGCCTACCCTACAGTAGCAGTGACAACAACCTACCCTACAGTAGCAGTGACAACAACCTACCCTACAGTAGCAGTGACAACAGCCTACCCTACAGTAGCAGTGACAACAGCCTACCCTACAGTAGCAGTGACAACAGCCTACCCTACAGTAGCAGAGACAACAACCTACCCTACAGTAGCAGTGACAACAGCCTACCCTACAGTAGCAGTGACAACAGCCTACCCTACAGTAGCAGTGACAACAGCCTACCCTACAGTAGCAGTGACAACAGCCTACCCTACAGTAGCAGTGACAACAGCCTACCCTTCAGCAGCAGTGACAACAGCCTACCCTACAGTAGCAGTGACAACAGCCTACCCTACAGCAGCAGTGACAACAGCCTACCCTACAGTAGCAGTGACAACAGCCTACCCTACAGTAGCAGTGACAACAGCCTGCCCTACAGCAGCAGTGACAACAGCCTACCCTACAGTAGCAGTGACAACAGCCTACCCTACAGTAGCAGTGACAACAACCTACCCTACAGTAGCAGTGACAACAACCTACCCTACAGTAGCAGTGACAACAACCTACCCTACAGTAGCAGTGACAACAACCTACCCTACAGTAGCAGTGACAACAGCCTACCCTACAGTAGCAGTGACAACAACCTACCCTACAGTAGCAGTGACAACAACCTACCCTACAGTAGCAGTGACAACAACCTACCCTACAGTAGCAGTGACAACAACCTACCCTACAGTAGCAGTGACAACAACCTACCCTACAGTAGCAGTGACAACAGCCTACCCTACAGTAGCAGTGACAACAACCTACCTACAGTAGCAGTGACAACAGCCTACCCTACAGTAGCAGTGACAACAACCTACCCTACAGTAGCAGTGACAACAACCTACCCTACAGTAGCAGTGACAACAACCTACCCTACAGTAGCAGTGACAACAACCTACCCAACAGTAGCAGTGACAACAACCTACCCTACAGTAGCAGTGACAACAGCCTACCCTACAGTAGCAGTGACAACAACCTACCCTACAGTAGCAGTGACAACAACCTACCCTACAGTAGCAGTGACAACAACCTACCCTACAGTAGCAGTGACAACAGCCTACCCTACAGTAGCAGTGACAACAGCCTACCCTACAGTAGCAGTGACAACAGCTACAGTAGCAGTGACAACAGCTACAGTAGCAGTGACAACAGCTACAGTAGCAGTGACAACAGCCTACTCTACAGTAGCAGTGACAACAGCCTACCCTACAGTAGCAGTGACAACAGCCTACCTACAGTAGCAGTGACAACAGCCTACCCTACAGTAGCAGTGACAACAGCCTACCCTACAGTAGCAGTGACAACAGCCTACCCTACAGTAGCAGTGACAACAGCCTACCTACAGTAGCAGTGACAACAGCCTACCCTACAGTAGCAGTGACAACAGCCTACCCTACAGTAGCAGTGACAACAGCCTACCCTACAGTAGCAGTGACAACAGCCTACCCTACAGTAGCAGTGACAACAGCCTACCTACAGTAGCAGTGACAACAGCCTACCCTACAGTAGCAGTGACAACAGCCTACCTACAGTAGCAGTGACAACAGCCTACCCTACAGTAGCAGTGACAACAGCCTACCCTACAGTAGCAGTGACAACAACCTACCTTACAGTAGCAGTGACAACAACCTACCCTACAGTAGCAGTGACAACAGCCTACCCTACAGTAGCAGTGACAACAGCCTACCCTACAGTAGCAGTGACAACAGCCTACCTACAGTAGCAGTGGCAACAGCCTACCCTACAGTAGCAGTGACAACAGCCTACCCTACAGTAGCAGTGACAACAGCCTACCCTACAGTAGCAGTGACAACAGCCTACCCTACAGTAGCAGTGACAACAACCTACCCTACAGTAGCATTGACAACAGCCTACCCTACAGTAGCAGTGACAACAGCCTACCCTACAGTAGCAGTGACAACAGCCTACCCTACAGTAGCAGTGACAACAGCCTACCCTACAGCCTGCCAGCCAGTACGTCACGAGCCGCCCTAGAGTGTGGACGCGCTCAAGTGAGCTCCAGATCTTGAGGCCAGAAAGCCCCTACCAGTGGATTTAAGCATCGCTTTAATACTGCAGACATCCCGTGGAGTGCCAGGAAGCAAGGATTGGCCGGGGAAAGAGTGTCAAGAGCTCTATATTCAAGAGTCTGTAGCAGAGGCGAACGTTAGGGACGACGGTGAATCACGTTCTACATATCAAGCGAGTAGCGACGGCCGGGACGAATCTACTGGAAGTCAGGCAGGGGGAAGCTCCACTAGACTGCAAGTGTGTCTACAGCGCCCGTGTGAGGAGGAGGAAGACGACGGCGCAGGTACCTGACTCCAGTACCCCGAGTGAGAGGAGGTTATCTTGAGATGATTTCGGGGCTTTAGTGTCCCCGCGGCCCGGTCCTCGACCAGGCCTCCACCCCCGGGAAGCAGCCCGTGACAGCTGACTAACACCCAGGTACCTATTTTACTGCAGCCATGGAGGGAAGGTAAACAGGTCGCATGGGATTACACCTGTGCATCTACATTGACTGATACCTATTTACGTTACAGCTCAGCGGAGGGAGGTGGGGCAGCCACCTTCAGGAAAACCCAGAAAATCAACAAGTACAGAGACCTAGAACGTTGTTACAGGTTCGTGCCGATAGGCTCTGAGACTCTGGGCGCCTGGGGGGTAAATGTGCACTCAATTTTTTAAAGGAGGTTGGTGAGGAACTCATTAGGAAAACTAGAGACTCACGAGCAGCCAGTTTTCCCCACACACACACACAAATATATAACAATTAAACAATCAGCATTCGAAGACCTCGTCCAGCTCCTCGGAGGTTGGGTGCGTACCCAGGATACAGCACGCATTTCCCCTCTGAACTGCGACACTGAGGCGCTGGAACAGGAAACTGGCTGCTCGTGGGTCTCTAGTTTTCCCAATGAGTTCCTCACCAACCTCCTTTAAAAACTTGAGTGCACATTTACCTCAGGCGCCCAGAGTCTCAGAGCCTATCGGCACGAACCGGTAACAACGTTCTAGGTCTCTGTACTTGTTGATTTCTGGGTCTCCCTGAAGGTGGCTGCCCCACCTCCCTCCGCTGAGCTGTAACGTAAATAGGTATCAGCCAATGTAGATGCACAGGTGCAATCCCATACGACCTGTTTACCTTCCCTCCACGGCTGCAGGGTGACTCCATCTGGGCGTTTTTGGCTGTTGTCAGGTCTGCACAACTGGGGTTCCCTTTGTGCTGGACACCCAGCTGTAGCCAAACTTCTCTTGATGATGTCATTGACTGCTTCGTGTCTGACAATCTTTGCCTGTGTCTTACGACAGATGAGACCATGGCTGCCGTATTGGTCTGCCCGTGCATGGCCGCAAACACACTGGTGTTCGGTGGAGATAGGGGTGGCAAGGCGCAGAGCAACACCAATACTTAGGGCCCGATGGTCCAGGCGGGTGCCCAAGGCGGAATTAGGGACCGCCAACAGAAAGTCCCCAGCATGGTGGGCTTGCACAGCTAGGCGACGCGCTCTGTCCTTCTGAGAAGCTGCGTCCAGCAATGATGTGGTGATGTTTTCCACTATGGGGCTTTCCCATTTGGCCTGTTTACCGTCGTATGGAAAAGTTGAAAATGAACACTTACGGCTGTTCAACACCTTAAAACATTCCCGTACTTCTAATTTAAGCAAATCAATATTTTTACCAAGCACTAAGCGGGAAATCTCATCAAACGGTCGGTCAGCTAATTTAAGCACACTGTTGGAGGATAGGGAACGGGGAAGCACTTGTTCACTGAGACATTTTCTAAGAAAACGACGACGGATTTTTAAGGTATAGGATTTCACTAAAGCAGAGCGAAAACTAGAAACAAAAGGTTTAGGAGCAAGGTAGAGTGAGGAGAGTGTGCTTAAATTAGCTGACCGACCGTTTGATGAGATTTCCCGCTTAGTGCTTGGTAAAAATATTGATTTGCTTAAATTAGAAGTACAGGAATGTTTAAAAGTGTTGAACAGCCGTAAGTATTCATTTTCTCAAGCTGTACCTTTGGAATGGAATCGCCCGATGATGGATTATTGTTACACCGCTATGAGATCTGCCTACAGGAATGTAAGTACAAAGCTTGATTCAAAATTAAATAGGCTCATTCAACAAAGTGATTGGAATAAACACGCCAACACTGACTTTGTTATTAATCTCTCTTGTAAACAACTTGATAATGATACGATGACTGCTCTTGGTTACGGTCTGAGTTTCTCAATATCAAATAGAGATGTGAATTATGTAAATATTTCCAAAAGTTTTTGCAATTTGGAGAAATCTAGTGAGATTTCAGCTGATGACATCAATATTTGCAAGGGAATGGTGTACGGTTCTTTACTTAAGGGTACTGTGCCTAATTGTCCAGAGAGGTTTATGCGAGCGTTCAAAACCCTCAAAAAAGATAACTCTCTACATATCACTAAAGCTGATAAATCCAATGCTGTTGTCATCATGGACAAAGAAGAATACGTCCAAAAAATGAACCAGTTATTGGAGGACAGAGACACTTACTTACCTGTTAATAGTGACCCTATTGAAAGAGTTATTGCTCATTTCAACAAAACTCTTAAAACCGTGCTCAAGAAAGATAAGGAGTTGATTCCTAAGTTTTTAAGTCGTTCCCCTTCTCTCCCATATCTATATGGGCTTATTAAAACACACAAACCGAATAATCCTGCAAGACCTATTATTAGTTCTGTTGGATCTGTGGCATATAGACTTTCCAAATGGCTTGTCCAAGTCTTGTCTCCAGTAGTAGGTTCCATTTCCAACTCACACATAACAAACAACTTGGACTTGGTTAACAAGTTGTCTAGTTTGAAATTAAATTATGATTTTAAACTTGTGAGTTTTGATGTGACGGCTCTGTTCACTAGGGTTCCTGTTGATGATCTGTTGTCATTCTTACGGGATCTACTCCCAAGGTATAATTTAACTTTACCTACTAACACCATTATTGAATTTATAAAATTGTGCATTAAAGATAATTATTTTAGCTTTAATGATTCATTTTATAAACAAACATTTGGCATGGCGATGGGTAATCCCCTCTCCCCTGTTTTGAGCAATCTGTACATGGAATGTTTTGAAACAAATATCCTTCCTAGGATTTTACCCTCAAATTTGCTTTGGTATAGGTACGCTGACAATATTTTATGCCTGTGGCCGGTTAACCATGACGAAACTGATTTTCTCAATCAAATTAATTTGCTGGTTCTGTCAATTAAATTCACAATTGAGAACGAAGTGAATACCTGGTTGGTACCTGGTTGATGGGGTTCTGGGAGTTCTTCTACTCCCCAAGCCCGGCCCGAGGCCAGGCTTGACTTGTGAGAGTTTGGTCCACCAGGCTGTTGCTTGGAGCGGCCCGCAGGCCCACATACCCACCACAGCCCGGTTGGTCCGGCACTCCTTGGAGGAATAAATCTAGTTTCCTCTTGAAAATGTCCACGGTTGTTCCGGCAATATTTCTTATGCTTGCTGGGAGGACGTTGAACAACCGCGGACCTCTGATGTTTATACAGTGTTCTCTGATTGTGCCTATGGCACCTCTGCTCTTCACTTGTTCTATTCTACATTTTCTTCCATATCGTTCACTCCAGTATGTTGTTATTTTACTGTGTAGATTTGGTACTTGGCCCTCCAGTATCTTCCAGGTGTATATTATTTGATATCTCTCTCGTCTTCTTTCTAGTGAGTACATTTGGAGGACTTTGAGACGATCCCAATAATTTAGGTGCTTTATTGCGTCTATGCGTGCTGTATATGTTCTCTGTATTCCCTCTATTTCAGCAATCTCTCCTGCTCTGAAGGGGGAAGTGAGTACTGAGCAGTACTCAAGACGGGACAACACAAGTGACTTGAAGAGTACAACCATTGTGATGGGATCCCTGGATTTGAAAGTTCTCGTAATCCATCCTGTCATTTTTCTGGCTGTCGCAATATTTGCTTGGTTATGCTCCTTAAACGTTAGGTCGTCAGACATTATTATTCCCAAATCCTTTACATGCTGTTTTCCTACTATGGGTACATTTGATTGTGTTTTGTACTCTGTATTATGTTTAAGGTCCTCATTTTTACCGTACCTGAGTACCTGAAATTTATCACTGTTAAACATCATGTTATTTTCTGATGCCCAGTCGAAAACTTTATTAATATCAGCTTCAAGTTTTTCAATGTCTTCAGCCGAGGTAATTTTCACACTGATTTTTGTGTCATCTGCAAAGGATGATACGAAGCTGTGACTTGTATTTTTGTCTATATCCGATATGAGAATAAGGAAAAGCAGCGGTGCAAGGACTGTACCCTGAGGTACAGAGCTTTTAACTGCACTTGGACTAGATTTTATATGGTTGACCGTTACTCGCTGAGTCCTGTTTGACAGAAAACTGAGTATCCAGCGTCCTACTTTACCGGTTATTCCCATTGACTTCATTTTGTGTGCTATCACGCCATGGTCACATTTATCGAAAGCCTTTGCGAAGTCCGTGTATATCACATCAGCATTCTGTTTTTCTTCTAATGCCTCAGTGACTTTGTGGTAGTGCTCAAGTAGCTGTGAGAGGCACGATCTTCCCGCTCGAAATCCATGTTGGCCTGGGTTGTGTAGGTCATTGGTCTCCATGAAATTGGTGACCTGGCTCCTAATAACTCTCTCAAATACTTTTATGATGTGCGATGTTAGTGCAACTGGTCTATAATTCTTTGCCAATGCTTTGCTCCCTCCCTTGTGTAGAGGGGCTATGTCTGCTACTTTAAGTGCATCTGGTATCTCCCCCGTGTCCAAGCTCTTCCTCCATACTATACTGAGTGCCTGTGCTACAGGCACTTTGCATTTCTTTATAAATATTGAATTCCATGAATCTGGACCTGGGGCCGAGTGCATGGGCATGTTTTCAATTTCTCTTTCAAAATTTAGTGCGCTCGTGTTTATATCAGTTATATTTACAGGGGTTTGAATATCCCGCATAAAGAAATTGTCTGGATCTTCCACCTTCATGTTGTTTATTGGGGTGCTAAACATGTCCTCATACTGCTTTTTTAGGATTTCACTAATTTCTTTGTCATCCTCCGTGTATGAACCTTCACTTGTACGAATAGGTCCAATACTGGCAGTGGTTTTTGCTTTTGATTTCGCATATGAGAAGAAATATTTTGGATTTTTCTTTATTTCCTGAATTGCTTTCTGTTCTAACCGCCTTTCTCCAGTTTCATATGAGTGTTTCAATTTCCGCTCGATTTCTTCAATCTCCCTATTTAAATTATTCCTTCTTTGACGGGAAATTCGTGTCTGCATAAGCAGTTCCATTATTTTTTTCCTGCGTTTATAGTGTCGTCTGCGTTCTCTTTCTACGTTAGATCTCTTTCTTGCTTTCCTCAAAGGAACATGTTTCAGACTTGATACGCTTCTGAAGTCAGTTTTCTATTCCTTCTGTAGGACTTGTATTACTTAGAACAGTTCCCCATGGAATGTTTGTAAGTTCCCTGTTTATTATCTCTCAGTCTATCCTTTTATTATTAAAATTGAATTTACTGAATAGCCCCTCTCGCTTTATCAACGTTTTAGGTCTATTCTGAGTATTGATGGTCGTTTGCACTTCAATGAGCTTGTGATCTGAGTATATGGTATCTGATATCGTAATGTCTCTGATAATGTCTTCATTGTTCGTAAAGACCAGATCTAGAATATTTTCATTTCTCGTTGGCTCCGATATCTGCTGATTGAGTGAAAATTTATCACAGAATCTAAGTAATTCTCTAATCTGTGGTTGGTTAGGTCCTGACAGATTTCCTGGTATAATATTATTGTTTGCTATTTTCCACCTGAGACTAGGCAAGTTGAAGTCACCTAGGAAAATAATATCAGGTATCGGGTTCTCCAAATTATCAAGGCTATTCTCAATTTTGCTTATCTGTTCTGTGAATTCCTCAGCCGTTGCATCTGGCGGTTTGTATATTAGAATAATCACTAAATTTATTTTCTCTATTTTTAATCCCAGTACCTCTACCACCTCATTTGTAACGTTTAGGAGCTCCGAGCATACAAGGTCTTCCCTAATATACAGACCCACTCCTCCATGTGACCTAATTTTCCTATCACACCTGTATAGGTTAAATCCTGGAATCCAGATCTCACTGTCCAACAATTCCCCTGCATGGGTTTCTGTGAAAGCTCCAAATACTGCATTTGACTCCGTGAGGAGGCCATTTATGAACTGTACTTTGTTGTTTGTTCTTGTTTTCAGTCCTTGTATGTTGGCAAAGATGAATGAGGTTACTCTATTAGTGATAGTTTGAATGGGAGACTTTTTCGGCAAGTCCATTATTCGTGAACATAATGAGTTTGTTCTGACCAGTACTGATTGTTGTAGGGCAGTTGTCTGTCGTAGTTGTAGTTCCCTTTCGGTGGGTAATTGTATCTGTAATTCTGGAATGCAAGTGGATCTGGCATCCAGTTCCATACACTCTCCATGCTGCTCCTTTTGAATTCTCTGCCGGTCTGGTATAAAAAATTTATAGAGTTTCCTCCAAATTCATTATCCTGCTTACCACTCTTTATGTAGCGTTCCGTGCCTTTCACGTGAAAGTGTGGGCAGCTGAGGTCATAGCATTTTCTGTCCTCCAGTGAGGTTTGGCACATGTCAGGATGGAAAAACCTACATATTGATCCAAATCGACACTCACCTTTCCTAAGCATATTTAAACATTTTTTGGGATGTTGGTAACTGCATTCTAATCCTTTCTTATTACCAGCATATCTATGTCTGCATATGCCCTTTGCATAAAATTTGCATAAGTCTGTCCTTCTGTTCTGAATTGCTCTATCGAAAACCGTCGTGGTTTCTGTACCTATCGAGCTGTCAGTGCTGTCTGGTACACTTTCTAGTTTACTGTCATCTACATCCTGGCCTACTGAGTCAGAGTTTACAACTTCCTGAGTTTCAGCCTCAGTTTCATCCCTGACTATAGCCTCCGCCCCTTGTATATTAGAATTGTTGTTCCTTTCCCACTCCTTCTGGATGGCTAGTAGGCTTCCAATGAATGATGTTTTCCGACCATGCATCACGTTATCTAAAAGTTTTTTTAGGATATTCCAAGCTGGCAGGTCATTTTTACACACCAGGAGCAAGTGACCAGCTCTCAGTGCCGTAGTGTTACTCACTCCTGTACAAGCCGAATGGAATCTAGTCTTACAGATATAACATTCGTTTCCCGTTACCTTCGTCTTTAAGGAGTTGTTACAGTGGCCACAAGTTTGTTTATTTACTCCCATTTTGCCTTGTTTTGTTGTATATATCTATATATTTATAATATTATATGTATATTGTATATTTGTAACAATTTGTATTTATATGTTTAATATTTATAATATTATATGTATACCGTATATTTGTAATATTATGTGTGTTATTTTGTTCAAACTTTATGGCAGGTACTTAGCGTAGGTAGCGAGGCTGGTCCCCCGGTCGGTACAGGTGACCTCTTGTGTCCCCGGTTGATGTCACCAGTTTCCAGTTACCCGATTTATAACCACTGATGCCGCCTCTTGCCACTATTCTATATTTCTAGTATTCTTGCGCAGGTATTCTTTTATCCCAGGAAGAGGTGGAGAAGGAAGAGATTGACAAACCAGTAATGTATGACTCATCTGCAAAACCTAACGGGGAGAACACACTTCCAGAATACATTAGTCGAATGGGGGGTGGGGGGGGGGGGGGGGGGGTAGGGGGGGATGGGAAGGGGGGGGATCCTACAAAAAATCATAAAATCCTACTAAAAATTAAAAGAATTTTTTACCCCCACCCCACCCCTACCACCCCTGTAATTTTTCTTAAATTAAAAAATTCCTTTAATTTTTAGTAGGATTTTTATGATTTTTTGTAGGATTCCCCCCTTCCCATCCCCCCACCCCCCTACCCCAAACCCCCCACCCCAGACCCCCCCACCCCTACCCCCCCTCCCCTCCTCCCCCCTACCCTCCCTAACCCCCCCCCCCCGGGGTTAGGGTGGCTGCTAGCGGCAAAAGTTGCCCGATTTTTGGGCCGCTAGCGGCTAAAATCACCCGATTTTTGGCCGCTAGCGTCGATAATAGCCCGATTTTTTGCCCCCAGGGTCGAAAGACGTCCGATTTTTGGGCCGCTGGCGGCGAAAATCGACCGATTTTTGGCCGCTAGTGACCAAAGTCGCCCGATTTTTTGACGGTAGCGTCGAAAATCGCCCGATTTCTGGCCGCTAGCGTCGAAAATCGCCCGATTTCTGGCCGCTAGCGTCGAAAATCGTCCGATTTTTTACCGCTAGCGTCGGGACTCACCCGATTTTTGGCCGCTAGCGTTGAAAGTCGCCCGATATTTGGGCCGCTAGCGGCGAAAATCGACCGATTTTTTGGCCGCTAGCGGCGAAAATCGCCCGATTTTTGCCCGCTAGCGTCGAAAATCGCCCGATTTTTTGCCGCTAGCGCGAAAATCGCCCGGTTTTTGGCCGCTATCGTCGAAAATCGCCCGATTTTTGGCCGCAATCGGTGAAAATCGCCCAATTTTTGGCCGCTAGCGTCGAAAATCGCCCGATTTTTGGCCGCTAGCGTCGAAAATCGCCCGATTTTTGGCACCAAGCGGCGAATGTCGCCCGATTTTTAGGGCGCTGGCATCGAAAATCGCCCGATTTTTTGCCGCTAGCGCGAAAATCGCCCGGTTTTTGGCCGCTATCGTCGAAAATCGCCCGATTTTTGGCCGCAATCGGTGAAAATCGCCCAATTTTTGGCCGCTAGCGTCGAAAATCGCCCGATTTTTGGCCGCTAGCGTCGAAAATCGCCCGATTTTTGGCACCAAGCGGCGAATGTCGCCCGATTTTTAGGGCGCTGGCATCGAAAATCGCCCGATTTTTCGCCGCTAGCGTCGAAAAAGCCCTATTTTTGGTCGCTAGCGTCGAAAATCGCCCGATTTTTGGCCACTAGAGGCGAAAATCGCCCAATTTTTGGCCGCTAGCGGCGAAAGTCGCCCGATTTTTTGCCGCTAGCGTCGAAAATCTCCCGATTTCTGGGGCGCTAGCGGCAAAAATCGCCCGATTTTTGGCCGCTAGAGGCGAAAATCGCCTGTTTTTTGGCCGCTAGCGTCGAAAATCGCCCGATTTTTGGCCGCTAGCGTTGAAAATCGCCCGATTTTTGGCACCAAGAGGCGAATGTCGCCCGATTTTTAGGGCGCTAGCATCGAAAATCGCCCGATTTTTCGCCGCTAGCGTCGAAAAACGCCCTCTTTTTGGTCGCTAGCGTTTTTCTATTATTTTCACTAATAATGATGAGTTGATCGGGAACATAATGATTACAAATACCTGTTACTCAGATCACAACTTAATTGAAGTTCTGACAACCATGGGGGAATAGACCTTCAAAACCAGTCCAGATTCCCGGTGGAGGAGATTTCAGCAAATTCAACTTCAATAATAAACAGATAAACTGGGAGCAAATAAACCAGGACTTCACAGAAATAAACTGGGAAGAACAGCTAGGAAATGCAAACCTGAACCAGTGCCTGGAAAAAATAAGCTCAGTAGCACTAGAAATATGTTCAAACCGCATACCCCTAAGAAAAAAAGAGAAAGAGATGCAGATTGGAACGGGAACGTCGTTCCCTATATAGGCGAAGAAAACGAATCGCGGAACAACTTGAGAGTCGCACCCTATCTCAAGAACGGCGAAGAAGGTTAGGTAGAGAAATAGAAACAATTGAACTCAAGCTACAAGAATCATACAAAACCCAGGAGAGGCAAAGGGAGCAAAAGGCCATCAGTGAAATAGAGAGAAATCCGAAATATTTTTTCTCCTATGCAAAATCAAGATCAAAAACCACATCTAGTATCGGGCCCCTGCGAAAGGGAGATGGAACTTTCACAGATGACAACAAAGAAATGAGCGAGTTACTGAGGAAGCAGTACGACTCTGTTTTCAGTGAGCCATTAAATGCACTAAAGATTGATAACCCAAATGAATTTTTCATGGATATGATACCAACATCAAATCACATATCAGACGTCGCCCTATCCCCACTAGATTTTGAAGAAGCCATAAACAGTATGCCTATGCACTCTGCACCAGGCCCGGATTCTTGGAACTCCATATTCATCAAGAACTGTAAAAAACCACTATCGCAGGCCCTCCACATTCTGTGGAGACAAAGCCTAGATACTGGCGTTATCCCTGACATACTAAAAACAGCAGAGATAGCACCACTCCATAAAGGAGGAAATAAGGCAGAGGCAAAAAATTACAGACCGATAGCACTAACATCGCACATCATAAAAATTTTTTTGAGAGAGTGCTAAGAAGTAAGATCACAAAATACGTGGAATCACAGCATCTCCATAACCCCGGACAACATGGTTTCAGAACAGGGCGCTCTTGCCTGTCGCAGTTGCTGGACCACTATGATATGGCATTAGATGCTATGGAAGACAAACAAAACGCTGATGTAATTTACACAGATTTCGCAAAAGCTTTTGATAAATGTGACCATGGTGTTATTGCACATAAAATGCGTTCAAAAGGAATTACCGGGAAAATAGGCAGATGGATCTACAATTTCCTGACTGACAGAACCCAATGTGTAATAGTCAACAAAATAAAATCCAGCCCATCAACCGTGAAGAGCTCAGTCCCCCAGGGTACTGTGCTTGCTCCAGTACTTTTTCTCATCCTCATATCGGACATAGACCAGAACACAACCTATAGCACTGTATCATCCTTTGCAGATGACACTAGGATTTTCATGAGAGTTGGCAACATAGAGGACACGGCAAACCTCCAATCAGATGTAGATCAGGTCTTTCTATGGGCTACAGAAAATAATATGGTATTCAACGAGGATAAGTTTCAGCTCATGCGCTACGGAAAAATTGAAAATATAAAAACAGAAACCACGTACAAAACGCAGGCAAATCATAACATAGAACGAAAAGGCAATGTAAAGGACCTGGGTGTACTCATGTCGGAAGACCTTACCTTTAAAGAACACAATAAAGTAGCCGTCACAACTGCAAGAAAAATGACAGGTTGGATAACAAGAACTTTTCACACTAGAGATGCTATACCGATGATGATACTTTTCAAAACGCTTGTGCTCTCTAGAGTGGAGTACTGCTGCACAATGACAGCCCCTTTCAAAGCTGGAGAAATTGCTGACCTAGAGAGCGTGCAGAGATCCTTTACTGCTAGAATCCACTCAGTAAAACATCTAAATTACTGGGACCGACTAAAGAGCCTAAATCTGTACTCCCTTGAGCGCAGGCGGGAGAGATACATAATAATTTACACGTGGAAAATAATTGAGGGGCTGGTCCCAAACCTGCACACAGAAATAACACCACATGAGACCAGAAGACATGGCAGGATGTGCAGAATACCCCCGTTGAAAAGCAGAGGCGCAACAGGTACTCTGAGAGAGAACTCTATCAACATCAGAGGCCCGAGACTGTTCAACACGCTTCCACTACACATAAGGGGCATAACTGGCAAACCCCCCTCACAGTGTTCAAGAGAGAACTGGATAAGCACCTCCAAAGGATACCTGATCAACCAGGCTGTGACTCATACGTCAGGCTGCGAGCAGCCGCGTCTAACAGCCTGGTTGATCAGTCCAGCAACCAGGAGGCCTGGTCGACGACCGGGCCGCGGGGACACTAAGCCCCGGAAGCACCTCAAGGTAGCCTCAAAGTAGCGTCGAAATACGCCCGATTTTTGGCCACTAGAGGCGAAAATCGCCCAATTTTTGCCGCTAGCGTCGAAAAAAAACCGATTTTTGGCCGCAAGAGGCAAAAATCGCCCGATTTTTTGCCGCAAGCGTCGAAAATCTTCCAATTTCTGGCCGCAATCGGCGAAAACTGCCCGATTTTTGGCTGCTAGCAGCGAAAATCGCCCGATTTTTGGCCGCTTTTGTCGAAAATTGCCAGATTTTTGGCCGCTAGAGGCGAAATCGGCCGTTTTTAGGCGCTAGCGTCATAAATCACCCGATTTTTGGCCACTAGCGTCGAAAATCGCCCGATGTTTGGCCGGTAGATGCGAAAATAGCCTGATTTTTGGCCGCTAGTATTGAAAATCACTCGATTTTTGGCCGCTAGCGTCGAAAATCACCCGATTTTTGGCCGCTAGCGTCGAAAATCGCCCGATGTTTGGCCGGTAGAGGCGAAAATCGCCTGATTTTTGGCCGCTAGTAGCGAAAATCGCTCGATTTTTGGCCGCTATCGTCGAAAATCGCCCGATTTTTGGCAGCTAGCGTCAAAAATCACCCGATTTTTGGACGCTAGCGTTGAAAATCGCCCGATTTTTGCCCGCTTGCGTCGAAAATTGCCCGATTTTTGGCCGCTAGCGTCGAAAGTCGCCCGATTTTTGGCCGCTAGCGACGAAAGTCCCCCGATTTTTTGCCTCAAGCGGCGAAAATCGTCCGATTTTTGGCCGCTAGCGTCGAAAAACGCGATATTTTTTGCCCGCTAGCGGCGAAAATCGCTCGATTTTTGTCCGCTAGCGGCAAAAATCGGTCGATTTTCGCCGCTAGCGGCCAAAAATCGTGCGTATATCCCCACTAGCGGCCAAAAATCGTGCGAATTTCTCCGCTAGCGGCCAAAAATCGGGCGATTTTCGCCGCTAGCGGCCAAAAAAAGGGCTATTTTCGCCGCTAGCGGCCAAAAATCGAGCGATTTTCGCCGCTAGTGGCCAAAAATCGCACGATTTTCGCCGCTAGCGGCCAAAAACCATGCGATTTTCGCAGCTGGCGGGCAAAAATCGCGCGATTTTCGCCGCTACCGGCCAAAAATCAGGCGATTTTTGCCGCAAGCGGCGATAATCGCCCGATTTTTGCCCTCTAGCGGCGATAATCGCCCGATTTTTGCCCTCCAGCGGCGAAATTCACCCGATTTTTGCCCGCAACCGACGAAAATCGCGCGATTTTTGGCCGCTAACTGCAAAAATCGCACGGTTTTTGGCCGCTAGCAGCGAAAATCGCGCGGTTTTTGGCCGCTACCTGCGAAAATCTCGCGATTTTTTCCCGCCAGCTGCGAAAATCGCACGGTTTTTGGCCGGTAGCGTCGAAAATCGCGTTGTTTTTGGCCGGTAGCGTCGAAAATCGCGCGATTTTTGCCCGCCAGCTGCGGAAATCGCACGGTTTTTGGCCGCTAGCGGCCAAAAATCGGGCGATTTTTGCCGCTAGCGGCGAAAATCAGCCGATTCTTGCCATCCAGCGGCGAAATTCGGCGGATTTTTGCCCGCTAGCGGCGCAAATCGCGCGATTTTTGTCCGGAAGCGGCAAAATTCGCACGGTTTTTGGCCGCTCGCAGCGAAAATCGCTCGGTTTTTGGCCGCTAGCGGCAAAAATCGCGCGGTTTTTGGCCGGTAGCGGCAAAAATCGACCGATTTTCGCCGCTAGCGGCAAAAAAAGTGGCTATTTTCGCTGCTAGCGGCCAAAAATCAGGCGATTTTCGCCGCTAGCGGCCAAAAACCATGCGATTTTCGCAGCTGGCGGGCAAAAATCGCGCGATTTTCTCTGCTAGCGGCCAAAAACCGCGCGATTTTCGCCGCTAGCGGCCAAAAACCGTGCGATTTTCGACGATAGCGGCCAAAAATCAGGCGATTTTCGCCTCTACCGGCCAAACATCGGGTGATTTTCGACGCTAGCGGCCAAAAATCGGGTGATTTTCGACGCTAGCGGCCAAAAATCGAGTGATTTTCGCTACTAGCGGCCAAAAATCAGGCGATTTTTGCCTCTTCCGGCCAAACATCGGGCGATTTTCGACGCTAGTGGCCAAAAATCGGGTGATTTTCGACGCTAGCGCCCAAAAATCGGGCGATTTCGACGCTAGCTTAAAAAAATCGGGCGATTTTCGCCCCTAGCGGCCAAAAATCTGGCAGTTTTCGCCGATTGCGGCCAGAAATCGGAAGATTTTCGACGCTTGCGGCATCAAATCGGGCGATTTTTGGCCACTAGCGTCGAAAGTCGCCCAATGTTTGGCCGGTAGAGGCAAAAATCTCCTGATTTTTGGCCGATAGTAGCGAAAATCGCTCGATTTTTGGCCGCTATCGTCGAAAATCGCACGGTTTTTGGCCGCTATCGTCAAAAATTGCGCGTTTTTTGGCCGCTAGCGTCGAAAATCACCCGATTTTTGGCCGCTAGCGTTGAAAATCGCTCGATTTTTGGCCGCTAGCGGTGAAATTCGCACGATTTTTGGCCGCTAGCGGCGAAATTTGGACGATTTTTGGCTGCTAGCGGCGAAAATCGCCCGATTTTTGGCCGCTAGCTTTGAAAATAGCCCCTTTTTTGGCCGTTAGCGGCGAAAATCGGTCGATTTTCGCCGCTAGCGGCCAAAAACCGTGCGATTATCGCAGCTGGCGGGCAAAAATCGTACGATTTTCGCCGCTACCGGCCAAAAACCGCGCGATTTTCCCCGCTAGCGGCCAAAAACCACGCGATTTTCGCTGCTAGCGGATAAAAACCTTGCAATTTTTGCAGCTAGCGGCCAAAAATCGCTCAATTTTTGCCGGTTGCGGGCAAAAATTGGGCGAATTTCGCCGCTGGAGGGCAAAAATCGGGCGATTATCGCCGCTGGAGGGCAAAAATCGGGCGATTATCGCCGCTTGCGGCAAAAATCGACCGATTTTTGGCCGATAGCGGGAAAAATCGGGCAATTTTTGCCCGCTAGCTGAGAAAATCGTGGGTTTTTGGCCACTAGCGGCGAATATCGCACGGTTTTTGGCCGGTAGCGGCGAAATTCGCACGATTTTTGGCCGCTAGCAGCGAAATTCGCACGATTTTGGGACGCTAGCGGCGAAAATCGTCCGATTTTTGACCGCTAGCGTCGAGAATCACCCGATTTATGGCCGCTAGCGTTGAAAGTCGCCCAATATTTGGGCTGCTAGCGGCGAAAATCGACCGATTTTTGGCCGCTAGCGGCGAAAATCGCCCGATTTTTGCCCGCTACCGTCGAAAATCGCCCGATTTTTTGCCGCTAGCGTTGAAAATCGCCCGATTTTTGGCACCAAGCGGTGAAAGTCGCCCGATTTTTTGCCGCTAGCATAAAAAATCGCCCGATTTTTGGCCGCTAGCGGCGAAAGTCGCCCGGTTTTTGGCCGCAATCGTCGAAAATCGCCCGATTTTTGGCCGCAATCGGTGAAAACCGCCCGATTTTTGGCCGCTAGCGTCGAAAGTCGCCCGATTTTTGGCCGCTAGAGTCGAAAATCGCCCGATTTTCGCCGCTAGCGTCGAAAAACGCCCTATTTTTGGTCGCTAGCGTCGAAAATCGCCCGATTTTTGGCCACTAGAGGCGAAAATCGCCCAATTTTTGGCGGCTAGCGGCGAAAGTCGCCCGATTTTTGGCCGCTAGCGTTGAAAATCGCCCGATTTTTGGCACCAAGAGGCAAATGTCGCCCGATTTTTAGGGCGCTAGCATCGAAAATCGCCCGATTTTTCGCCGCTAGCGTCGGAAAACGCCCTCTTTTTAGTCGCTAGCGTCTAAATACGCCCGATTTTTGGCCACTAGAGGCGAAAATCGCCCAATTTTTGCCGCTAGCGTCGAAAAAAAACGATTTTTGGCCGCAAGAGGAAAAAATCGCCCGATTTTTTGCCGCAAGCGTCGAAAATCTTCCGATTTCAGGCCGCAATCGGCGAAAACTGCCCGATTCTTGGCTGCTAGCAGCGAAAATCGCCCGATTTTTGGCCGCTTTAGTCGAAAATTGCAAGATTTTTAGCCGCTAGAGGCAAAAATTGCTCGATTTTTTGTCGCTAGGGTCGAAATCGGCCGATTTTTAGGCGCTAGCGTCGAAAATCACCCGATTTTTGGCCACTAGCGTCGAAAATCGCCCGATGTTTGGCCGGTAGAGGCGAAAATCGCCTGATTTTTGGCCGCTAGTATCGAAAATCACTCGATTTTTGCCCGCTAGCGTCGAAAATCACCCGATTTTTGGCCGGTAGCGTCGAAAATCGCCCGATGTTTGGCCGGTAGAGGCGAAAATCGCCTGATTTTTGGCCGCTAGTAGCGAAAATCGCTCGATTTTTGGCCGCTATCGTCGAAAATCGCCCGATTTTTGGCCGCTAGCGTCCAAAATTACCAGATTTTTGGACGCTAGCGTTGAAAATCGCCCGATTTTTGGCCGCTAGCGGGGAAAATCGCCCGATTTTTGGCCGCTTGCGTCGAAAATTGCCCGATTTTTGGCCGCTAGCGTCGAAAGTCGTCCGATTTTTGGCCACTAGCGACGAAAGTCCCCCGATTTTTTGCCTTCAAGCGGCGAAAATCGTCCGATTTTTGGCCGCTAGCGTCGAGAAACGCGCAAATTTTGGCCGCTAGCGTCGAAAATCGCTTGATTTTTGGCCGCTAGCGGCAAAAATTGACTCGATTTTCGCCGCTAGAGGCCAAAAATCGTGCCTATATCCCCACTAGCGGCCAAAAACCTTGAGATTTTCGCCGCTAGCGGCCAAAAACTGTGCGATTTTCGCAGCTCGCAGGCAAAAATCTGGCGATTTTCGCCCGCTACCGGCGAAAATCGCACGGTTTTTGGCCGCTACCGGCGAAAATCAACCGACTTTCGCATCTGGCGGCCAATAAAGGGGCAATTTTCGCCGCTAGCGGCCAAAAATTTCGCGATTTTCGCTGCTAGCGTCCAAAAATCGGGCGATTTTCGCCGCTAGCGGTAAAAATCGACCGATTTTTGGCCGCTAGCGGCAAAAATAGCCCCTTTCTTGGCAGCTAGCTCCGAAAGTCGGGCGATTTTTGCCGCTAGCGGCCAATAACCGTGCGATTTTCGCCGCTAGCGGCCAAAAATCGCGCGATTTTCGCCGGTAGCGGACAAAAAAAGCGCGAATTTCGCTGCTGGAGTGCAAAAATCGCGCGGTTTTTGCCCGCTAGCGGCAAAAAAGGGGCTATTTTCGCCGCTAGCGGCCAAAAATCGTGTGAATTTCGCCGCTAGCGGCCAAAAATCTCGCGATTTTCGCCGCTAGCGGCCAAAAACCGTGCGATTTTCGCCGCTGGCGGGCAAAAATCGCGCGATTTTCGCTGCTATCGGCCAAAAACTGCGCGATTTTCGCCTCTAGCGGCCAGAAACCATGCGATTTTCGTAGCTGGCGGGCAAAAATAGCGCGATTTTCGCTGCTACCGGCCAAAAACCGCGCGATTTTTGCCTCTAGCGGCCAAAAACTGTGCGATTTTCGCAGCTGGCGGGCAAAAATCGCGCGATTTTTGCCGCTACCGGCCAAAAATCGGGCGATTTTTGCCGCTACCGGCCAAAAATCGGGCGATTATCCCCGCTTGCGGCAAAAATCGCCCGATTTTTGCCCTCCAGCGGCGATAATCGCCCGATTTTTGCCCTCCAGCGGCGAAATTCACCCGATTTTTGCCCGCAAGCGGCGAAAATCGCGCGATTTTTGGCCGATAGCTGCAAAAATCGCACGGTTTTTGGCCGCTACCTGCGAAAATCCTGCGATTTTTTCCCGCCAGCTGCGAAAATCGCACGGTTTTTGGCCGCTACCTGCGAAAATCCTGCGATTTTTTCCCGCCAGCTGCGAAAATCGCACGGTTTTTGGCCGCTAGCGTCGAAAATCGCGCGGATTTTGGCCGGTAGCGTCGAAAATCGCGCGATTTTTGCCCGCCAGCTGCGGAAATCGCACGGTTTTTGGCCGCTAGCGGCGAAAATCACTCGATTTTTGGCGGCTAGCTGCGAAATTCGCACGGTTTTTGGCCGCTAGAGGCGAAAATCGCTCGATTTTTGCCCGGTAGAGGGCAAAAATCGGGCGAATTTCGCCGCTGGAGTGCAAAAATCGGGCGATTTTTGCCGCTGGATTAAAAAATCGCGCGATTTTTGGCCGCTAGCGGCGAAAATCGCATGGTTTTTGGCCGCTAGCGGCGAAAATCGCCTGAGTTTTTCCCTCCAGCAGCGAAATTCGCCAGATTTTTGCCCGATACCGGCGAAAATCGCACGATTTTTGGCCGGTAGCGGTGAAATTCGCACGATGTTTGGCCGCTAGCGGCGAAAATATCCCCTTTTTTGGCCGCTAGCTGCGAAAGTTGGTCGATTTTTGCCGCTAGCGGCCAAAAATCGCTCGATTTTCGCTGCTAGCGGCCAAAAATCGCGCGATTTTCGCCGGTACCGGGCAAAACTCGGGCGAATTTCGCCGGTAGAGGGCAAAAATCGGGCGAATTTCGCCGCTGGAGTGCAAAAATCGCGCGATTTTTGCCGCTGGATTAAAAAATCGCGCGATTTTTGGCCGCTAGCGGCGAAAATCGCCTGGGTTTTGCACTCCAGCGGCGAAATTCGCCCGATTTTTGCCTGCTAGCGGCGAAAATTGCGCGATTTTTGGCCGCTTGCGGCGAAATTCGCGCGATTTTTGCCCGCTAACGGCAAAAATCGCTCGGTTCTTGGGCGCTTGCGGCGAAAATCGCGCGATTTTTGCCCGCTAGCTGCGAAAATCGCACAGTTTTTGGCTGCTAGCGGCGAAATTCGCACGATTTTTGGCCATTAGCGGCGAAAATCGCCTGATTTTGGACTGCTAGCGGCGAAAATAGCCCCTTTTTTGGCCGCTAGCGCCGAAAGTCGGTCGATTTTTTCCGCTAGCGGCCAAAAACCGTGCGATTTTTGCCGAAAGCGGCCAAAAACCGTGCAATTTTCGCCGCTGGCAGGCAAAAATCGCGCGATTTTCGCCGCTAGCGTCCAAAAACCGAGCGATTTTCGACTCTAGCGGGCAAAAATCGCTCGATTTTCGCAGGTAGCGGCCAAATTACTGAAAACGGCGATGGGTCATATTTTGCCCAAACCCCCCTGCAGTTTTTAAAATGTCCGAAATGTCGGAAATTTGACTCCTGAGCGTGATTTTTGAGCCGAAATCTGACTCTCTGCACCTATTTTCAGTTTCAAATTACGACGTTTCATACCGAAAATATGCCAATTACTGTAAACGGCGATGGGTCATATTTTGCCCAAACCCCCCTGCAGTTTTCAAAATGTCTGAAATGTCGGAAATTTGACTCCTGAGCGTGATTTTTATCGGAATTCTGACTCACTGCACCTATTTTCAGTTTCAAATTACGACTTTTTATACCGAAAATATGCCAATTACTGTAAACGGCGATGGGTCATATTTTGCCCAAACCCCCCTGCAGTTTTCAAAATGTCTGAAATGTCGGAAATTTGACTCCTGAGCGTGATTTTTGAGCCAAATTCTAACTCTCTGCACCTATTTTCAGTTTCAAATTACGAATTTTTATACCGAAAATATGCCAATTACTGAAAACGGCGATGGGTCATATTTTGCCCAAACCCCCCTGCAGTTTTCAAAATGTCTGAAATGTCGGAAATTTGACTCCTGAGCGTGATGTTTGAGCCGAATTTTGGCTCTCTGCACCTATTTTCAATTTCAAATTACGACTTTTTATACCGAAAATATGCCAATTACTGAAAACGGCGATGGGTCATATTTTGGACAAACCCCCCTGCAGTTTTCAAAATGTCTGAAATGTCGGAAATTTGACTCCTGAGCGTGATTTTTGAGCCAAATTCTGACTCTCTGCACCTATTTTCAGTTTCAAATTACGAATTTTTATACCGAAAATATGCCAATTACTGAAAACGGCGATGGGTCATATTTTGCCCAAACCCCCCCTGCAGTTTTCAAAATGTCTGAAATTTCGGAAATTTGACTCCTGAGCGTGATTTTTGAGTCGAATTTTGGCTCTCTGCAACTATTTTCAATTTCAAATTACGACTTTTTATACCGAAAATATGCCAATTACTGAAAACGGCGATGGGTCATATTTTGCCCATACCACCCTGCAGTTTTCAAAATGTCTGAAATGTCGGAAATTTGACTCCTGAGCGTGATTTTTGAGCCGAATTCTGACTCTCTGCACCTATTTTCAGTTTCAAATTACGACGTTTCATACCGAAAATATGCCATTTACTGAAAACGGCGATGGGTCGTATTTTGCCCAAACCCCCGTGCAGTTTTAAAAATGTCTGAAATGTCGGAAATTTGACTCCTGAGCGTGATTTTTTATCCGAATTCTGATTCTCTGCACCTATTTTCTGTTTCAAAATACGACGTTTCATACCGAAAATATGCCAATTACTGTAAAAGGCGATGGGTCATATTTTGCCCAAACCCCCTGCAGTTTTCAAAATGTCTGAAATGTCGGAAATTTGACTCCTGAGCGTGATTTTTGAGCCGAATTCTGACTCTCTGCACCTATTTTCAGTTTCAAATTACGACGTTTCATACCGAAAATATGCCATTTACTGAAAACGGCGATGGGTCATATTTTGCCAAAACCCCCCTGCAGTTTTTAAAATGTCTGAAATGTCGGAAATTGGACTCCTGAGCGTGATTTTTGAGCGGAATTCTGACTCTCTTCACCTATTTTCAGTTTCAAATTACGACGTTTCATACCGAAAATATGCCAATTACTTAAACGGCGATGGGTCATATTTTGCCCAAACCCCCCTGCAGTTTTCAAAATGTCTGAAATGTCGGAAATTTGACTCCTGAGCGTGATTTTTGAGCCGAATTCTGACTCTCTGCACCTATTTTCAGTTTCAAATTACGACGTTTCATACCGAAAATATGCCAATTACTGAAAACTTCGAAGGGTCATATTTTGCCCAAACCCCCCTGCAGTTTTCAAAATGTCTGAAATGTCGGAAATTTGACTCCTGAGCGTGATTTTTTATCCGAATTCTGACTCTCTGCACCTATTTTCAGTTTCAAATTACGAATTTTTGTACCGAAAATATGCCAATTACTGAAAACGGCGATGGGTCATATTTTGGCCAAACCCCCCTGCAGTTTTCAAAATGTTTGAAATATCGGAAATTTGACTCCTGAGCGTGATTTTTTATCCGAATTCTGACTCTCTGCACCTATTTTCAGTTTCAAATTACGAATTTTTGTACCGAAAATATGCCAATTACTGAAAACGGCGATGGGTCATATTTTGGCCAAACCCCCCTGCAGTTTTCAAAATGTTTGAAATGTCGGAAATTTGACTCCTGAGCGTGATTTTTGAGCCGAATTCTGACTCTCTGCACCTATTTTCAGTTTCAAAATACGACGTTTCATACCGAAAATATGCCAATTACTGAAAACTGCGAAGGGTCATATTTTGCCTAAACCCCCCTGCAGTTTTTAAAATGTCTGAAATGTCGGAAATTTGACTCCTGAGCGTGATTTTTGAGCCGAATTCTGACTCTCTGCACCTATTTTCATTTTCAAATACGACGTTTCATACCGAAAATATGCCAATTACTGTAAACGTCGATGGGTCATATTTTGCCCAAACCCCCCTGCAGTTTTCAAAATGTCTGAAATGTCGGAAATTTGACTCCTGAGCGTGATTTTTTATCCGAATGCTGACTCTCTGCACCGATTTTCAGTTTCAAATTACGACTTTTTATACCGAAAATATGCCAATTACTGAAAACGGCGATGGGTCATATTTTGGCCAAACCCCCCTGCAGTTTTTAAAATGTCTGAAATGTCGGAAATTTGACTCATGAGCGAGATTTTTGAGCCGAATTCTGACTCTCTGCACCTATTTTCAGTTTCAAATTACGACGTTTCATACCGAAAATATCCCAATTACTGTAAACGGCGATGGGTCATATTTTGCCCAAACCCCCCTGCAGTTTTCAAAATGTCTAAAATGTCGGAAATTTGACTCCTGAGCGTGATTTTTGAGCCGAATTCTGACTCTCTGCACCTATTTTCAGTTTCAAATTACGACGTTTCATTTCGAAAATATGCCAATTACTGTAAACGGCGATGGGTCATATTTTGACCAAACCCCCCTGCAGTTTTCAAAATGTCTGAAATGTCGGAAATTTGACTCCTGAGCGTGATTTTTTATCCGAATGCTGACTCTCTGCACCGATTTTCAGTGTCAAATTACGACTTTCTATACCGAAAATATGCCAATTACTGAAAACGGCGATGGGTCATATTTTGCCCAAACCCCCCTGCAGTTTTCAAAATGTCTGAAATGTCGAAAATTTGACTCCTGAGCGTGATTTGTGTGCCGAATTCTGACTCTCTGCACCTATTTTCAGTTTCAAAATACGACGTTTCATACCAAAAATATGCCAATTACTGAAAACTGCGAAGGGCCATATTTTGCCCAAACCCCCCTGCAGTTTTTAAAATGTCTGAAATGTCGGAAATTTGACTCCTGAGCGTGATTTTTGAGCCGAATTCTGACTCTCTGCACCTATTTTCATTTTCAAATTACGACGTTTCATACCGAAAATATGCCAATTACTGTAAACGGCGATGGGTCATATTTTGCCCAAACCCCCCTGCAGTTTTCAAAATGTCTGAAATGTCGGAAATTTGACTCCTGAACGTGATTTTTTATCCGAATTCTGACTCTCTGCACCGATTTTCAGTTTCAAATTACGACTTTTTATACCGAAAATATGCCAATTGCTGAAAACGGCGATGGGTCATATTTTGGCCAAACCCCCCTGCAGTTTTTAAAATGTCTGAAATGTCGGAAATTTGACTCCTGAGCGTGATTTTTGAGCCGAATTCTGACTCTCTGCACCTATTTTCAGTTTCAAATTACGACGTTTCATACCGAAAATATGCCAATTACTGTCAACAGCGATGGGTCATATTTTGCCCAAACCCCCCCTGTAGTTTTCAAAATGTCTGAAATGTCGGAAATTTGACTATTGAGCGTGATTTTTGACCCGAAGTCTGACTCTCTGCATCTATTTTCAGTTTCAAATTACGACGTTTCATACCGAAAATATGCCAATTACTGTAAACGGCGATGGGTCATATTTTGCCCAAACCCCTCTGCAGTTTTAAAATTTCTGAAATGTCGCAAATTTGACTCCTGAGCGTGATTTTTTATCCGAATTCTGACTCTCTGCCCCTCTTTTCAGTTTCAAATTACGAATTTTTGTACCGAAAATATGCCAATTACTGAAAACGGCGATGGGTCATATTTTGCCCAAACCCCCCTGCAGTTTTTAAAATGTCCGAAATGTCGGAAATTTGACTCCTGAGCATGATTTTTGAGCCGAAATCTGACTCTCTGCACCTATTTTCAGTTTCAAATTACGACTTTTCATACCGAAAATATGCCAATTTCTTTAAACTGCGATGGGTCATATTTTGCCCAAACCCCCCTGCAGTTTTTAAAATGTCTGAAATGTCGGAAATTTGACTCCTGAGCGTGATTTTTGAGCCAAATTCTGACTCTCTGCACCTATTTTCAGTTTCAAATTACGAATTTTTATACCGAAAATATGCCAATTACTGAAAACGGCGATGGGTCATATTTTGCCCAAACCCCCCTGCAGTTTTCAAAATGTCTGAAATGTCGGAAATTTGACTCCTGACCGTGATTTTTAAGCCGAATTTTGGCTCTCTGCACCTATTTTCAATTTCAAATTACGACTTTTTATACCGAAAATATGACAATTACTGAAAACGGCGATGGGTCATATTTTGCCCAAACCCCCCTGCAGTTTTCAAAATATCTGAAATGTCGGAAATTTGACTCCTGAGCGTGATTTTTTAGCCGAATTTTGGCTCTCTGCACCTATTTTCAATTTCAAATTACGACTTTTTATACCGAAAATATGCCAATTACTGAAAACGGCGATGGGTCATATTTTGCCCATACCACCCTGCAGTTTTCAAAATGTCTGAAATGTCGGAAATTTGACTCCTGAGCGTGATTTTTGAGCCGAATTCTGACTCTCTGCACCTATTTTCAGTTTCAAATTACGACGTTTCATACCGAAATATGCCATTTACTGAAAACAGCGATGGGTCGTATTTTGCCCAAACCCCCTTGCAGTTTTAAAAATGTCTGAAATGTCGGAAATTTGACTCCTGAGCGTGATTTTTGAGCCGAATTCTGATTCTCTGCACCTATTTTCAGTTTCAAATTACGACGTTTCATACCGAAAATATGCCATTTACTGAAAACGGCGATGGGTCATATTTTGCCAAAACCCACCTGCAGTTTTTAAAATGTCTGAAATGTCGGAAATTGGACTCCTGAGCGTGATTTTTGAGCGGAATTCTGACTCTCTTCACCTATTTTCAGTTTCAAATTACGACGTTTCATACCGAAAATATGCCAATTACTGTAAACGGCGATGGGTCATATTTTGCCCAAACCCCTCTGCAGTTTTAGAATTTCTGAAATGTCGCAAATTTGACTCCTGAGCGTGATTTTTTATCCGAATTCTGACTCTCTGCCCCTCTTTTCAGTTTCAAATTACGAATTTTTGTACCGAAAATATGCCAATTACTGAAAACGGCGATGGGTCATATTTTGCCCAAACCCCCCTGCAGTTTTTAAAATGTCCGAAATGTCGGAAATTTGACTCCTGAGCATGATTTTTGAGCCGAAATCTGACTCTCTGCACCTATTTTCAGTTTCAAATTACGACTTTTCATACCGAAAATATGCCAATTTCTTTAAACTGCGATGGGTCATATTTTGCCCAAACCCCCCTGCAGTTTTCAAAATATCTGAAATGTCGGAAATTTGACTCCTGAGCGTGATTTTTTAGCCGAATTTTGGCTCTCTGCACCTATTTTCAATTTCAAATTACGACTTTTTATACCGAAAATATGACAATTACTGAAAACGGCGATGGGTCATATTTTGCCCAAACCCCCCTGCAGTTTTCAAAATATCTGAAATGTCGGAAATTTGACTCCTGAGCGTGATTTTTTAGCCGAATTTTGGCTCTCTGCACCTATTTTCAATTTCAAATTACGACTTTTTATACCGAAAATATGCCAATTACTGAAAACGGCGATGGGTCATATTTTGCCCATACCACCCTGCAGTTTTCAAAATGTCTGAAATGTCGGAAATTTGACTCCTGAGCGTGATTTTTGAGCCGAATTCTGACTCTCTGCACCTATTTTCAGTTTCAAATTACGACGTTTCATACCGAAATATGCCATTTACTGAAAACGGCGATGGGTCGTATTTTGCCCAAACCCCCGTGCAGTTTTAAAAATGTCTGAAATGTCGGAAATTTGACTCCTGAGCGTGATTTTTGAGCCGAATTCTGATTCTCTGCACCTATTTTCTGTTTCAAAATACGACGTTTCATACCGAAAATAAGCCAATTACTGTAAAAGGCGATGCGTCATATTTTGCCCAAACCCCCTGCAGTTTTCAAAATGTCTGAAATGTCGGAAATTTGACTCCTGAGCGTGATTTTTGAGCCGAATTCTGACTCTCTGCACCTATTTTCAGTTTCAAATTACGACGTTTCATACCGAAAATATGCCATTTACTGAAAACGGCGATGGGTCATATTTTACCAAAACCCCCCTGCAGTTTTTAAAATGTCTGAAATGTCGGAAATTGGACTCCTGAGCGTGATTTTTGAGCGGAATTCTGACTCTCTTCACCTATTTTCAGTTTCAAATTACGACGTTTCATACCGAAAATATGCCAATTACTGTAAACGGCGATGGGTCATATTTTGCCCAAACCCCCCTGCAGTTTTCAAAATGTCTGAAATGTCGGAAATTTGACTCCTGAGCGTGATTTTTGAGCCGAATTCTGACTCTCTGCACCTATTTTCAGTTTCAAATTACGATGTTTCATACCAAAAATATGCCAATTACTGAAAACGGCGAAGGGTCATATTTTGCCCAAACCCCCCTGCAGTTTTCAAAATGTCTGAAATGTCGGAAATTTGACTCCTGAGCGTGATTTTTATCCGAATTCTGACTCTCTGCACCTATTTTCAGTTTCAAATTACGAATTTTTGTACCGAAAATATGCCAATTACTGAAAACGGCGATGGGTCATATTTTGGCCAAACCCCCCTGCAGTTTTCAAAATGTTTGAAATGTCGGAAATTTGACTCCTGAGCGTGATTTTTGAGCCGAATTCTGACTCTCTGCACCTATTTTCAGTTTCAAATTACGATGTTTCATACCGAAAATATGCCAATTACTGAAAACGTTGAAGGGTCATATTTTGCCCAAACCCCCCTTGCAGTTTTCAAAATTGACTCCTGAGCGTGATTTTTTAGCCGAATTCTGACTCTCTTCACCTATTTTCAGTTTCAAATTACGACTTTTTATACCGAAAATATGCCAATTACTGAAAACGGCGATGGGTCATATTTTGCCCATACCCCCCTGCAGTTTTCAAAATGTCTGAAATGTCGGAAATTTGACTCCTGAGCGTGAATTTTGAGCCGAATTCTGACTCTCTGCACCTATTTTCAGTTTCAAAATACGACGTTTCATACCGAAAATATGCCAATTACTGAAAACTGCGAGGGGTCATATTTTGCCCAAACCCCCCTGCAGTTTTTAAAATGTCTGAAATGTCGGAAATTTGACTCCAGAGCGTGATTTTTGAGCCGAATTCTGACTCTCTGCACCTATTTTCATTTTCAAATACGACGTTTCATACCGAAAATATGCCAATTACTGTAAACGTCGATGGGTCAAATTTTGCCCAAACCCCCCTGCAGTTTTCAAAATGTCTGAAATGTCGGAAATTTGACTCCTGAGCGTGATTTTTTATCCGAATGCTGACTCTCTGCACCGATTTTCAGTTTCATATTACGACTTTTTATACCGAAAATATGCCAATTACTGAAAACGGCGATGGGTCATATTTTGGCCAAACCCCCCTGCAGTTTTTGAAATGTCTGAAATGTCGGAAATTTGACTCATGAGCGAGATTTTTGAGCCGAATTCTGACTCTCTGCACCTATTTTCAGTTTCAAATTACGACGTTTCATACCGAAAATATCCCAATTACTGTAAACGGCGATGGGTCATATTTTGCCCAAACCCCACTGCAGTTTTCAAAATGTCTAAAACGTCGGAAATTTGACTCCTGAGCGTGATTTTTGAGCCGAATTCTGACTCTCTGCACCTATTTTCAGTTTCAAATTACGACGTTTCATACCGAAAATATGCCAATTACTGTAAACGGCGATGGGTCATATTTTGACCAAACCCCCCTGCAGTTTTCAAAATGTCTGAAATGTCGGAAATTTGACTCCTGAGCGTGATTTTTTATCCGAATGCTGACTCTCTGCACCGATTTTCAGTGTCAAATTACGACTTTCTATACCGAAAATATGCCAATTACTGAAAACGGCGATGGGTCATATTTTGCCCAAACCCCCCTGCAGTTTTCAAAATGTCTGAAATGTCGAAAATTTGACTCCTGAGCGTGATTTTTGAGCCGAATTCTGACTCTCTGCACCTATTTTCAGTTTCAAAATACGACGTTTCATACCAAAAAATATGCCAATTACTGAAAACTGCGAAGGGTCATATTTTGCCCAAACCCCCCTGCAGTTTTTAAAATGTCTGAAATGTCGGAAATTTGACTCCTGAGCGTGATTTTTGAGCCGAATTCTGACTCTCTGCACCTATTTTCATTTTCAAATTACGACGTTTCATACCGAAAATATGCCAATTACTGTAAACGGCGATGGGTCATATTTTGCCCAAACCCCCCTGCAGTTTTCAAAATGTCTGAAATGTCGGAAATTTGACTCCTGAACGTGATTTTTTATCCGAATTCTGACTCTCTGCACCGATTTTCAGTTTCAAATTACGACTTTTTATACCGAAAATATGCCAATTACTGAAAACGGCGATGGGTCATATTTTGGCCAAACCCCCCTGCAGTTTTTAAAATGTCTGAAATGTCGGAAATTTGACTCCTGAGCGTGATTTTTGAGCCGAATTCTGACTCTCTGCACCTATTTTCAGTTTCAAATTACGACGTTTCATACCGAAAATATGCCAATTACTGTCAAAAGCGATGGGTCATATTTTGCCCAAACCCCCCCTGTAGTTTTCAAAATGTCTGAAATGTCGGAAATTTGACTATTGAGCGTGATTTTTGACCCGAAGTCTGACTCTCTGCATCTATTTTCAGTTTCAAATTACGACGTTTCATACCGAAAATATGCCAATTACTGTAAACGGCGATGGGTCATATTTTGCCCAAACCCCTCTGCAGTTTTAAAATTTCTGAAATGTCGCAAATTTGACTCCTGAGCGTGATTTTTTATCCGAATTCTGACTCTCTGCCCCTCTTTTCAGTTTCAAATTACGAATTTTTGTGCCGAAAATATGCCAATTACAGAAAACGGCGATGGGTCATATTTTGCCCAAACCCCCCTGCAGTTTTTAAAATGTCCGAAATGTCGGAAATTTGACTCCTGAGCATGATATTTGAGCCGAAATCTGACTCTCTGCACCTATTTTCAGTTTCAAATTACGACTTTTCATACCGAAAATATGCCAATTTCTTTAAACTGCGATGGGTCATATTTTGCCCAAACCCCCCTGCAGTTTTTAAAATGTCTGAAATGTCGGAAATTTGACTCCTGAGCGTGATTTTTGAGCCAAATTCTGACTCTCTGCACCTATTTTCAGTTTCAAATTACGAATTTTTATACCGAAAATATGCCAATTACTGAAAACGGCGATGGGTCATATTTTGGCCAAACCCCCCTGCAGTTTTTGAAATGTCTGAAATGTCGGAAATTTGACTCATGAGCGAGATTTTTGAGCCGAATTCTGACTCTCTGCACCTATATTCAGTTTCAAATTACGACGTTTCATACCGAAAATATCCCAATTACTGTAAACGGCGATGGGTCATATTTTGCCCAAACCCCCCTGCAGTTTTCAAAATGTCTAAAATGTCGGAAATTTGACTCCTGAGCGTGATTTTTGAACCGAATTCTGACTCTCTGCACCTATTTTCAGTTTCAAATTACGACGTTTCATACCGAAAATATGCCAATTACTGTAAACGGCGATGGGTCATATTTTGACCAAACCCCCCTGCAGTTTTCAAAATGTCTGAAATGTCGGAAATTTGACTCCTGAGCGTGATTTTTTATCCGAATGCTGACTCTCTGCACCGATTTTCAGTGTCAAATTACGACTTTCTATACCGAAAATATGCCAATTACTGAAAACGGCGATGGGTCATATTTTGCCCAAACCCCCCTGCAGTTTTCAAAATGTCTGAAATGTCGAAAATTTGACTCCTGAGCGTGATTTTTGAGCCGAATTCTGACTCTCTGCACCTATTTTCAGTTTCAAAATACGACGTTTCATACCAAAAATATGCCAATTACTGAAAACTGCGAAGTGTCATATTTTGCCCAAACAGTTTTTAAAATGTCTGAAATGTCGGAAATTTGACTCCTGAGCGTGATTTTTGAGCCGAATTCTGACTCTCTGCACCTATTTTCATTTTCAAATTACGACGTTTCATACCGAAAATATGCCAATTACTGTAAACGGCGATGGGTCATATTTTGCCCAAACCCCCCTGCAGTTTTCAAAATGTCTGAAATGTCGGAAATTTGACTCCTGAACGTGATTTTTTATCCGAATTCTGACTCTCTGCACCGATTTTCAGTTTCAAATTACGACTTTTTATACCGAAAATATGCCAATTACTGAAAACGGCGATGGGTCATATTTTGGCCAAACCCCCCTGCAGTTTTTAAAATGTCTGAAATGTCGGAAATTTGACTCATGAGCGTGATTTTTGAGCCGAATTCTGACTCTCTGCACCTATTTTCAGTTTAAAATTACGACGTTTCATACCGAAAATATGCCAATTACTGTAAACAGCGATGGGTCATATTTTGCCCAAACCCCCCTGCAGTTTTCAAAATGTCTGTAATGTCGGAAATTTGACTCCTGAGCGTGATTTTTGAGCCGAATTCTGACTCTCTGCACCTATTTTCAGTTTCAAATTACGACGTTTCATACCGAAAATATCCCAATTACTGTAAACGGCGATGGGTCATATTTTGCCCAAACCCACCTGCAGTTTTCAAAATGTCTAAAATGTCGGAAATTTGACTCCTGAGCGTGATTTTTGAGCCGAATTCTGACTCTCTGCACCTATTTTCAGTTTCAAATTACGACGTTTCATACCGAAAATATGCCAATTACTGTAAACGGCGATGGGTCATATTTTGACCAAACCCCCCTGCAGTTTTCAAAATGTCTGAAATGTCGGAAATTTGACTCCTGAGCGTGATTTTTTATCCGAATGCTGACTCTCTGCACCGATTTTCAGTGTCAAATTACGACTTTCTATACCGAAAATATGCCAATTACTGAAAACGGCGATGGGTCATATTTTGCCCAAACCCCCCTGCAGTTTTCAAAATGTCTGAAATGTCGAAAATTTGACTCCTGAGCGTGATTTTTGAGCCGAATTCTGACTCTCTGCACCTATTTTCAGTTTCAAAATACGACGTTTCATACCAAAAATATGCCAATTACTGAAAACTGCGAAGGGTCATATTTTGCCCAAACCCCCCTGCAGTTTTTAAAATGTCTGAAATGTCGGAAATTTGACTCCTGAGCGTGATTTTTGAGCCGAATTCTGACTCTCTGCACCTATTTTCATTTTCAAATTACGACGTTTCATACCGAAAATATGCCAATTACTGTAAACGGCGATGGGTCATATTTTGCCCAAACCCCCCTGCAGTTTTCAAAATGTCTGAAATGTCGGAAATTTGACTCCTGAACGTGATTTTTTATCCGAATTCTGACTCTCTGCACCGATTTTCAGTTTCAAATTACGACTTTTTATACCGAAAATATGCCAATTACTGAAAACGGCGATGGGTCATATTTTGGCCAAACCCCCCTGCAGTTTTTAAAATGTCTGAAATGTCGGAAATTTGACTCCTGAGCGTGATTTTTGAGCCGAATTCTGACTCTCTGCACCTATTTTCAGTTTCAAATTACGACGTTTCATACCGAAAATATGCCAATTACTGTCAAAAGCGATGGGTCATATTTTGCCCAAACCCCCCCTGTAGTTTTCAAAATGTCTGAAATGTCGGAAATTTGACTATTGAGCGTGATTTTTGACCCGAAGTCTGACTCTCTGCATCTATTTTCAGTATCAAATTACGACGTTTCATACCGAAAATATGCCAATTACTGTAAACGGCGATGGGTCATATTTTGCCCAAACCCCTCTGCAGTTTTAAAATTTCTGAAATGTCGCAAATTTGACTCCTGAGCGTGATTTTTTATCCGAATTCTGACTCTCTGCCCCTCTTTTCAGTTTCAAATTACGAATTTTTGTGCCGAAAATATGCCAATTACTGAAAACGGCGATGGGTCATATTTTGCCCAAACCCCCCTGCAGTTTTTAAAATGTCCGAAATGTCGGAAATTTGACTCCTGAGCATGATATTTGAGCCGAAATCTGACTCTCTGCACCTATTTTCAGTTTCAAATTACGACTTTTCATACCGAAAATATGCCAATTTCTTTAAACTGCGATGGGTCATATTTTGCCCAAACTCCCCTGCAGTTTTTAAAATGTCTGAAATGTCGGAAATTTGACTCCTGAGCGTGATTTTTGAGCCAAATTCTGACTCTCTGCACCTATTTTCAGTTTCAAATTACGACGTTTCATACCGAAAATATGCCAATTACTGTAAACGGCGATGGGTCATATTTTGACCAAACCCCCCTGCAGTTTTCAAAATGTCTGAAATGTCGGAAATTTGACTCCTGAGCGTGATTTTTTATCCGAATGCTGACTCTCTGCACCGATTTTCAGTGTCAAATTACGACTTTCTATACCGAAAATATGCCAATTACTGAAAACGGCGATGGGTCATATTTTGCCCAAACCCCCCTGCAGTTTTCAAAATGTCTGAAATGTCGAAAATTTGACTCCTGAGCGTGATTTTTGAGCCGAATTCTGACTCTCTGCACCTATTTTCAGTTTCAAAATACGACGTTTCATACCAAAAATATGCCAATTACTGAAAACTGCGAAGTGTCATATTTTGCCCAAACAGTTTTTAAAATGTCTGAAATGTCGGAAATTTGACTCCTGAGCGTGATTTTTGAGCCGAATTCTGACTCTCTGCACCTATTTTCATTTTCAAATTACGACGTTTCATACCGAAAATATGCCAATTACTGTAAACGGCGATGGGTCATATTTTGCCCAAACCCCCCTGCAGTTTTCAAAATGTCTGAAATGTCGGAAATTTGACTCCTGAACGTGATTTTTTATCCGAATTCTGACTCTCTGCACCGATTTTCAGTTTCAAATTACGACTTTTTATACCGAAAATATGCCAATTACTGAAAACGGCGATGGGTCATATTTTGGCCAAACCCCCCTGCAGTTTTTAAAATGTCTGAAATGTCGGAAATTTGACTCATGAGCGTGATTTTTGAGCCGAATTCTGACTCTCTGCACCTATTTTCAGTTTAAAATTACGACGTTTCATACCGAAAATATGCCAATTACTGTAAACAGCGATGGGTCATATTTTGCCCAAACCCCCCTGCAGTTTTCAAAATGTCTGTAATGTCGGAAATTTGACTCCTGAGCGTGATTTTTGAGCCGAATTCTGACTCTCTGCACCTATTTTCAGTTTCAAATTACGACGTTTCATACCGAAAATATCCCAATTACTGTAAACGGCGATGGGTCATATTTTGCCCAAACCCACCTGCAGTTTTCAAAATGTCTAAAATGTCGGAAATTTGACTCCTGAGCGTGATTTTTGAGCCGAATTCTGACTCTCTGCACCTATTTTCAGTTTCAAATTACGACGTTTCATACCGAAAATATGCCAATTACTGTAAACGGCGATGGGTCATATTTTGACCAAACCCCCCTGCAGTTTTCAAAATGTCTGAAATGTCGGAAATTTGACTCCTGAGCGTGATTTTTTATCCGAATGCTGACTCTCTGCACCGATTTTCAGTGTCAAATTACGACTTTCTATACCGAAAATATGCCAATTACTGAAAACGGCGATGGGTCATATTTTGCCCAAACCCCCCTGCAGTTTTCAAAATGTCTGAAATGTCGAAAATTTGACTCCTGAGCGTGATTTTTGAGCCGAATTCTGACTCTCTGCACCTATTTTCAGTTTCAAAATACGACGTTTCATACCAAAAATATGCCAATTACTGAAAACTGCGAAGGGTCATATTTTGCCCAAACCCCCCTGCAGTTTTTAAAATGTCTGAAATGTCGGAAATTTGACTCCTGAGCGTGATTTTTGAGCCGAATTCTGACTCTCTGCACCTATTTTCATTTTCAAATTACGACGTTTCATACCGAAAATATGCCAATTACTGTAAACGGCGATGGGTCATATTTTGCCCAAACCCCCCTGCAGTTTTCAAAATGTCTGAAATGTCGGAAATTTGACTCCTGAACGTGATTTTTTATCCGAATTCTGACTCTCTGCACCGATTTTCAGTTTCAAATTACGACTTTTTATACCGAAAATATGCCAATTACTGAAAACGGCGATGGGTCATATTTTGGCCAAACCCCCCTGCAGTTTTTAAAATGTCTGAAATGTCGGAAATTTGACTCCTGAGCGTGATTTTTGAGCCGAATTCTGACTCTCTGCACCTATTTTCAGTTTCAAATTACGACGTTTCATACCGAAAATATGCCAATTACTGTCAAAAGCGATGGGTCATATTTTGCCCAAACCCCCCCTGTAGTTTTCAAAATGTCTGAAATGTCGGAAATTTGACTATTGAGCGTGATTTTTGACCCGAAGTCTGACTCTCTGCATCTATTTTCAGTATCAAATTACGACGTTTCATACCGAAAATATGCCAATTACTGTAAACGGCGATGGGTCATATTTTGCCCAAACCCCTCTGCAGTTTTAAAATTTCTGAAATGTCGCAAATTTGACTCCTGAGCGTGATTTTTTATCCGAATTCTGACTCTCTGCCCCTCTTTTCAGTTTCAAATTACGAATTTTTGTGCCGAAAATATGCCAATTACTGAAAACGGCGATGGGTCATATTTTGCCCAAACCCCCCTGCAGTTTTTAAAATGTCCGAAATGTCGGAAATTTGACTCCTGAGCATGATATTTGAGCCGAAATCTGACTCTCTGCACCTATTTTCAGTTTCAAATTACGACTTTTCATACCGAAAATATGCCAATTTCTTTAAACTGCGATGGGTCATATTTTGCCCAAACTCCCCTGCAGTTTTTAAAATGTCTGAAATGTCGGAAATTTGACTCCTGAGCGTGATTTTTGAGCCAAATTCTGACTCTCTGCACCTATTTTCAGTTTCAAATTACGAATTTTTATACCGAAAATATGCCAATTACTGAAAACGGCGATGGGTCATATTTTGGCCAAACCCCCCTGCAGTTTTTGAAATGTCTGAAATGTCGGAAATTTGACTCATGAGCGAGATTTTTGAGCCGAATTCTGACTCTCTGCACCTATATTCAGTTTCAAATTACGACGTTTCATACCGAAAATATCCCAATTACTGTAAACAGCGATGGGTCATATTTTGCCCAAACCCCCCTGCAGTTTTCAAAATGTCTAAAATGTCGGAAATTTGACTCCTGAGCGTGATTTTTGAGCCGAATTCTGACTCTCTGCACCTATTTTCAGTTTCAAATTACGACGTTTCATACCGAAAATATGCCAATTACTGTAAACGGCGATGGGTCATATTTTGACCAAACCCCCCTGCAGTTTTCAAAATGTCTGAAATGTCGGAAATTTGACTCCTGAGCGTGATTTTTTATCCGAATGCTGACTCTCTGCACCGATTTTCAGTGTCAAATTACGACTTTCTATACCGAAAATATGCCAATTACTGAAAACGGCGATGGGTCATATTTTGCCCAAACCCCCCTGCAGTTTTCAAAATGTCTGAAATGTCGAAAATTTGACTCCTGAGCGTGATTTTTGAGCCGAATTCTGACTCTCTGCACCTATTTTCAGTTTCAAAATACGACGTTTCATACCAAAAATATGCCAATTACTGAAAACTGCGAAGTGTCATATTTTGCCCAAACAGTTTTTAAAATGTCTGAAATGTCGGAAATTTGACTCCTGAGCGTGATTTTTGAGCCGAATTCTGACTCTCTGCACCTATTTTCATTTTCAAATTACGACGTTTCATACCGAAAATATGCCAATTACTGTAAACGGCGATGGGTCATATTTTGCCCAAACCCCCCTGCAGTTTTCAAAATGTCTGAAATGTCGGAAATTTGACTCCTGAACGTGATTTTTTATCCGAATTCTGACTCTCTGCACCGATTTTCAGTTTCAAATTACGACTTTTTATACCGAAAATATGCCAATTACTGAAAACGGCGATGGGTCATATTTTGGCCAAACCCCCCTGCAGTTTTTAAAATGTCTGAAATGTCGGAAATTTGACTCATGAGCGTGATTTTTGAGCCGAATTCTGACTCTCTGCACCTATTTTCAGTTTAAAATTACGACGTTTCATACCGAAAATATGCCAATTACTGTAAACAGCGATGGGTCATATTTTGCCCAAACCCCCCTGCAGTTTTCAAAATGTCTGTAATGTCGGAAATTTGACTCCTGAGCGTGATTTTTGAGCCGAATTCTGACTCTCTGCACCTATTTTCAGTTTCAAATTACGACGTTTCATACCGAAAATATCCCAATTACTGTAAACGGCGATGGGTCATATTTTGCCCAAACCCCCCTGCAGTTTTCAAAATGTCTAAAATGTCGGAAATTTGACTCCTGAGCGTGATTTTTGAGCCGAATTCTGACTCTCTGCACCTATTTTCAGTTTCAAATTACGACGTTTCATACCGAAAATATGCCAATTACTGTAAACGGCGATGGGTCATATTTTGACCAAACCCCCCTGCAGTTTTCAAAATGTCTGAAATGTCGGAAATTTGACTCCTGAGCGTGATTTTTTATCCGAATGCTGACTCTCTGCACCGATTTTCAGTGTCAAATTACGACTTTCTATACCGAAAATATGCCAATTACTGAAAACGGCGATGGGTCATATTTTGCCCAAACCCCCCTGCAGTTTTCAAAATGTCTGAAATGTCGAAAATTTGACTCCTGAGCGTGATTTTTGAGCCGAATTCTGACTCTCTGCACCTATTTTCAGTTTCAAAATACGACGTTTCATACCAAAAATATGCCAATTACTGAAAACTGCGAAGGGTCATATTTTGCCCAAACCCCCCTGCAGTTTTTAAAATGTCTGAAATGTCGGAAATTTGACTCCTGAGCGTGATTTTTGAGCCGAATTCTGACTCTCTGCACCTATTTTCATTTTCAAATTACGACGTTTCATACCGAAAATATGCCAATTACTGTAAACGGCGATGGGTCATATTTTGCCCAAACCCCCCTGCAGTTTTCAAAATGTCTGAAATGTCGGAAATTTGACTCCTGAACATGATTTTTTATCCGAATTCTGACTCTCTGCACCGATTTTCAGTTTCAAATTACGACTTTTTATACCGAAAATATGCCAATTACTGAAAACGGCGATGGGTCATATTTTGGCCAAACCCCCCTGCAGTTTTTAAAATGTTTGAAATGTCGGAAATTTGACTCATGAGCGTGATTTTTGAGCCGAATTCTGACTCTCTGCACCTATTTTCAGTTTAAAATTACGACGTTTCATACCGAAAATATGCCAATTACTGTAAAAAGCGATGGGTCATATTTTGCCCAATCCCCCCTGCAGTTTTCAAAATGTCTGTAATGTTGGAAATTTGACTCCTGAGCGTGATTTTTTATCCGAATTCTGACTCTCTGCACCTATTTTCAGTTTCAAATTACGACGTTTCATACCGAAAATATGCCAATTACTGTCAACAGCGATTGGTCATATTTTGCCCAAACCCCTCTGCAGTTTTCAAAATGTCTGAAATGTCGGAAATTTGACTATTGAGCGTGATTTTTGACCCGAAGTCTGACTCTCTGCACCTATTTTCAGTTTCAAATTACGAATTTTTGTACCGAAAATATGCCAATTACTGTAAACGGCGATGGGTCATATTTTGCCCAAATCCCTCTGCAGTTTTAAAATATCTGAAATGTCGCAAATTTGACTCCTGGGCGTGATTTTTTATCCGAATTCTGACTCTCTGCCCCTATTTTCAGTTTCAAATTACGAATTTTTGTACCGAAAATATGCCAATTACTGAAAACGGCGATGGGTCATATTTTGCCCAAACCCCCCTGCAGTTTTTAAAATGTCCGAAATGTCGGAAATTTGACTCCTGAGCATGATTTTTGAGCAAAAATCTGACTCTCTGCACCTATTTCCAGTTTCAAATTACGACTTTTCATACAGAAAATATGCCAATTTCTTTAAACTGCGATGGGTCATATTTTGCCCAAACCCCCCTGCAGTTTTTAAAATGTCTGAAATGTCGGAAATTTGACTCCTGAACGTGATTTTTGAGCCAAATTCTGACTCTCTGCACCTATTTTCAGTTTCAAATTACGAATTTTTATACCGAAAATATGCCAATTACTGAAAACGGCGATGGGTCATATTTTGCCCAAACCCCCCTGCAGTTTTCAAAATGTCTGAAATGTCGGAAATTTGACTCCTGAGCGTGATTTTTGAGCCGAATTTTGGCTCTCTGCACCTATTTTCAATTTCAAATTACGACTTTTTATACCGAAAATATGACAATTACTGAAAACGGCGATGGGTCATATTTTGCCCAAACCCCCCTGCAGTTTTCAAAATATCTGAAATGTCGGAAATTTGACTCCTGAGCGTGATTTTTGAGCCGAAATCTGACTCTCTGCACCTATTTTCAGTTTCAAATTACGACGTTTCATACTGAAAATATGCCAATTACTGTAAACGGCGATGGGTCATATTTTGCCCAAACCCCCCTGCAGTTTTCAAAATGTCTGAAATTTCGGAAATTTGACTCCTGAGCGTGATTTTTATCGGAATTCTGACTCACTGCACCTATTTTCAGTTTCAAATTACGACTTTTTATACCGAAAATATGCCAATTACTGTAAACGGCGATGGGTCATATTTTGCCCAAACCCCCCTGCAGTTTTCAAAATGTCTGAAATGTCGGAAATTTGACTCCTGAGCGTGATTTTTGAGCCAAATTCTAACTCTCTGCACCTATTTTCAGTTTCAAATTACGAATTTTTATACCGAAAATATGCCAATTACTGAAAACGGCGATGGGTCATATTTTGCCCAAACCCCCCTGCAGTTTTCAAAATGTCTGAAATGTCGGAAATTTGACTCCTGAGCGTGATGTTTGAGCCGAATTTTGGCTCTCTGCACCTATTTTCAATTTCAAATTACGACTTTTTATACCGAAAATATGCCAATTACTGAAAACGGCGATGGGTCATATTTTGGACAAACCCCCCTGCAGTTTTCAAAATGTCTGAAATGTCGGAAATTTGACTCCTGAGCGTGATTTTTGAGCCGAATTTTGGCTCTCTGCACCTATTTTCAATTTCAAATTACGACTTTTTATACCGTAAATATGACAATTACTGAAAACGGCGATGGGTCATATTTTGCCCAAACCCCCCTGCAGTTTTCAAAATATCTGAAATGTCGGAAATTTGACTCCTGAGCGTGATTTTTGAGCCGAAATCTGACTCTCTGCACCTATTTTCAGTTTCAAATTACGACGTTTCATACCGAAAATATGCCAATTACTGTAAACGGCGATGGGTCATATTTTGCCCAAACCCCCCTGCAGTTTTCAAAATGTCTGAAATGTCGGAAATTTGACTCCTGAGCGTGATTTTTATCGGAATTCTGACTCACTGCACCTATTTTCAGTTTCAAATTACGACTTTTTATACCGAAAATATGCCAATTACTGTAAACGGCGATGGGTCATATTTTGACCAAACCCCCCTGCAGTTTTCAAAATGTCTGAAATGTCGGAAATTTGACTCCTGAGCGTGATTTTTGAGCCAAATTCTAACTCTCTGCACCTATTTTCAGTTTCAAATTACGAATTTTTATACCGAAAATATGCCAATTACTGAAAACGGCGATGGGTCATATTTTGCCCAAACCCCCCTGCAGTTTTCAAAATGTCTGAAATGTCGGAAATTTGACTCCTGAGCGTGATTTTTGAGTCGAATTTTGGCTCTCTGCACCTATTTTCAATTTCAAATTACGACTTTTTATACCGAAAATATGCCAATTACTGAAAACGGCGATGGGTCATATTTTGCCCATACCACCCTGCAGTTTTCAAAATGTCTGAAATGTCGGAAATTTGACTCCTGAGCGTGATTTTTGAGCCGAATTCTGACTCTCTGCACCTATTTTCAGTTTCAAATTACGACGTTTCATACCGAAAATATGCCATTTACTGAAAACGGCGATGGGTCGTATTTTGCCCAAACCCCCGTGCAGTTTTAAAAATGTCTGAAATGTCGGAAATTTGTCTCCTGAGTGTGATTTTTTATCCGAATTCTGATTCTCTGCACCTATTTTCTGTTTCAAAATACGACGTTTCATACCGAAAATATACCAATTACTGTAAAAGGCGATGGGTCATATTTTGCCCAAACCCCCTGCAGTTTTCAAAAGCTCTGAAATGTCGGAAATTTGACTCCTGAGCGTGATTTTTGAGCCGAATTCTGACTCTCTGCACCTATTTTCAGTTTCAAATTACGACGTTTCATACCGAAAATATGCCAATTACTGTAAACGGCGATGGGTCATATTTTGCCCAAACCCCCCTGCAGTTTTCAAAATGTCTGAAATGTCGGAAATTTGACTCCTGAGCGTGATTTTTGAGCCGAATTTTGGCTCTCTGCACCTATTTTCAATTTCAAATTACGACTTTTTATACCGAAAATATGACAATTACTGAAAACGGCGATGGGTCATATTTTGCCCAAACCCCCCTGCAGTTTTCAAAATATCTGAAATGTCGGAAATTTGACTCCTGAGCGTGATTTTTGAGCCGAAATCTGACTCTCTGCTCCTATTTTCAGTTTCAAATTACGACGTTTCATACCGAAAATATGCCAATTACTGTAAACGGCGATGGGTCATATTTTGCCCAAACCCCCCTGCAGTTTTCAAAATGTCTGAAATGTCGGAAATTTGACTCCTGAGCGTGATTTTTATCGGAATTCTGACTCACTGCACCTATTTTCAGTTTCAAATTACGACTTTTTATACCGAAAATATGCCAATTACTGTAAACGGCGATGGGTCATATTTTGCCCAAACCCCCCTGCAGTTTTCAAAATGTCTGAAATGTCGGAAATTTGACTCCTGAGCGTGATTTTTGAGCCAAATTCTAACTCTCTGCACCTATTTTCAGTTTCAAATTACGAATTTTTATACCGAAAATATGCCAATTACTGAAAACGGCGATGGGTCATATTTTGCCCAAACCCCCCTGCAGTTTTCAAAATGTCTGAAATGTCGGAAATTTGACTCCTGCGCGTGATTTTTGAGCCGAATTTTGGCTCTCTGCACCTATTTTCAATTTCAAATTACGACTTTTTATACCGTAAATATGCCAATTACTGAAAACGGCGATGGGTCATATTTTGGCCAAACCCCCCTGCAGTTTTCAAAATATCTGAAATGTCGGAAATTTGACTCCTGAGCGTGATTTTTGAGCCGAAATCTGACTCTCTGCACCTATTTTCAGTTTCAAATTACGACGTTTCATACCGAAAATATGCCAATTACTGTAAACGGCGATGGGTCATATTTTGCCCAAACCCCCCTGCAGTTTTCAAAATGTCTGAAATGTCGGAAATTTGACTCCTGAGCGTGATTTTTATCGGAATTCTGACTCACTGCACCTATTTTCAGTTTCAAATTACGACTTTTTATACCGAAAATATGCCAATTACTGTAAACGGCGATGGGTCATATTTTGCCCAAACCCCCCTGCAGTTTTCAAAATGTCTGAAATGTCGGAAATTTGACTCCTGAGCGTGATTTTTGAGCCAAATTCTAACTCTCTGCACCTATTTTCAGTTTCAAATTACGAATTTTTATACCGAAAATATGCCAATTACTGAAAACGGCGATGGGTCATATTTTGCCCAAACCCCCCTGCAGTTTTCAAAATGTCTGAAATGTCGGAAATTTGACTCCTGAGCGTGATTTTTGAGTCGAATTTTGGCTCTCTGCACCTATTTTCAATTTCAAATTACGACTTTTTATACCGAAAATATGCCAATTACTGAAAACGGCGATGGGTCATATTTTGCCCATACCACCCTGCAGTTTTCAAAATGTCTGAAATGTCGGAAATTTGACTCCTGAGCGTGATTTTTGAGCCGAATTCTGACTCTCTGCACCTATTTTCAGTTTCAAATTACGACGTTTCATACCGAAAATATGCCATTTACTGAAAACGGCGATGGGTCGTATTTTGCCCAAACCCCCGTGCAGTTTTAAAAATGTCTGAAATGTCGGAAATTTGTCTCCTGAGTGTGATTTTTTATCCGAATTCTGATTCTCTGCACCTATTTTCTGTTTCAAAATACGACGTTTCATACCGAAAATATGCCAATTACTGTAAAAGGCGATGGGTCATATTTTGCCCAAACCCCCTGCAGTTTTCAAAATGTCTGAAATGTCGGAAATTTGACTCCTGAGCGTGATTTTTGAGCCGAATTCTGACTCTCTGCACCTATTTTCAGTTTCAAATTACGACGTTTCATACCGAAAATATGCCATTTACTGCAAACGGCGATGGGTCATATTTTGCCAAAACCCCCCTGCAGTTTTTTAAATGTCTGAAATGCCGGAAATTGGACTCCTGAGCGTGATTTTTGAGCGGAATTCTGACTCTCTTCACCTATTTTCAGTTTCAAATTACGACGTTTCATACCGAAAATATGCCAATTACTTAAACGGCGATGGGTCATATATTGCCCAAACCCCCCTGCAGTTTTTAAAATGTCTGAAATTTCGGAAATTTGACTCCTGAGCGTGATTTTTGAGCCGAATTCTGACTCTCTGCACCTATTTTCAGTTTCAAATTACGACGTTTCATACCGAAAATATGCCAATTACTGAAAACGGCGAAGGGTCATATTTTGCCCAAACCCCCCTGCAGTTTTCAAAATGTCTGAAATGTCGGAAATTTGACTCCTGAGCGTGATTTTTTATCCGAATTCTGACTCTCTGCACCTATTTTCAGTTTCAAATTACGAATTTTTGTACCGAAAATATGCCAATTACTGAAAACGGCGATGGGTCATATTTTGGCCAAACCCCCCTGCAGTTTTCAAAATGTTTGAAATGTCGGAAATTTGACTCCTGAGCGTGATTTTTTATCCGAATTCTGACTCTCTGCACCTATTTTCAGTTTCAAATTACGAATTTTTGTACCGAAAATATGCCAATTACTGAAAACGGCGATGGGTCATATTTTGGCCAAACCCCCCTGCAGTTTTCAAAATGTTTGAAATGTCGGAAATTTGACTCCTGAGCGTGATTTTTGAGCCGAATTCTGACTCTCTGCACCTATTTTCAGTTTCAAATTACGACGTTTCATACCGAAAATATGCCAATTACTGAAAACGTTGAAGGGTCATATTTTGCCCAATCCCCCTTGCAGTTTTCAAAATTGACTCCTGAGCGTGATTTTTTAGCCGAATTCTGACTCTCTGCACCTATTTTCAGTTTCAAATTACGACTTTTTATACCGAAAATATGCCAATTACTGAAAACGGCGATGGGTCATATTTTGCCCATACCCCCCTGCAGTTTTCAAAATGTCTGAAATGTCGGAAATTTGACTCCTGAGCGTGATTTTTGAGCCGAATTCTGACTCTCTGCACCTATTTTCAGTTTCAAAATACGACGTTTCATACCGAAAATATGCCAATTACTGAAAACTGCGAAGGGTCATATTTTGCCTAAACCCCCCTGCAGTTTTTAAAATGTCTGAAATGTCGGAAATTTGACTCCTGAGCGTGATTTTTGAGCCGAATTCTGACTCTCTGCACCTATTTTCATTTTCAAATACGACGTTTCATACCGAAAATATGCCAATTACTGTAAACGTCGATGGGTCATATTTTGCCCAAACCCCCCTGCAGTTTTCAAAATGTCTGAAATGTCGGAAATTTGACTCCTGAGCGTGATTTTTTCTGCCGAATGCTGACTCTCTGCACCGATTTTCAGTTTCAAATTATGACTTTTTATACCGAAAATATGCCAATTACTGAAAACGGCGATGGGTCATATTTTGGCCAAACCCCCCTGCAGTTTTTAAAATGTCTGAAATGTCGGAAATTTGACTCATGAGCGAGATTTTTGAGCCGAATTCTGACTCTCTGCACCTATTTTCAGTTTCAAATTACGACGTTTCATACCGAAAATATGCCAATTACTGTAAACGGCGATGGGTCATATTTTGCCCAAACCCCCCTGCAGTTTTCAAAATGTCTAAAATGTCGGAAATTTGACTCCTGAGCGTGATTTTTGAGCCGAATTCTGACTCTCTGCACCTATTTTCAGTTTCAAATTACGACGTTTCATACCGAAAATATGCCAATTACTGTAAACGGCGATGGGTCATATTTTGACCAAACCCCCCTGCAGTTTTCAAAATGTCTGAAATGTCGGAAATTTGACTCCTGAGCGTGATTTTTTATCCGAATGCTGACTCTCTGCACCGATTTTCAGTGTCAAATTACGACTTTCTATACCGAAAATATGCCAATTACTGAAAACGGCGATGGGTCATATTTTGCCCAAACCCCCATGCAGTTTTCAAAATGTCTGAAATGTCGAAAATTTGACTCCTGAGCGTGATTTTTGAGCCGAATTCTGACTCTCTGCACCTATTTTCAGTTTCAAAATACGACGTTTCATACCAAAAATATGCCAATTACTGAAAACTGCGAAGGGTCATATTTTGCCCAAACCCCCCTGCAGTTTTTAAAATGTCTGAAATGTCAGAAATTTGACTCCTGAGCGTGATTTTTGAGCCGAATTCTGACTCTCTGCACCTATTTTCATTTTCAAATTACGACGTTTCATACCGAAAATATGCCAATTACTGTAAACGGCGATGGGTCATATTTTGCCCAAACCCCCCTGCAGTTTTCAAAATGTCTGAAATGTCGGAAATTTGACTCCTGAACGTGATTTTTTATCCGAATTCTGACTCTCTGCACCGATTTTCAGTTTCAAATTACGACTTTTTATACCGAAAATATGCCAATTACTGAAAACGGCGATGGGTCATATTTTGGCCAAATCCCCCTGCAGTTTTTAAAATGTCTGAAATGTCGGAAATTTGACTCATGAGCGTGATTTTTGAGCCGAATTCTGACTCTCTGCACCTATTTTCAGTTTAAAATTACGACGTTTCATACCGAAAATATGCCAATTACTGTAAAAAGCGATGGGTCATATTTTGCCCAAACCCCCCTGCAGTTTTCAAAATGTCTGTAATGTCGGAAATTTGACTCCTGAGCGTGATTTTTGAGCCGAATTCTGACTCTCTGCACCTATTTTCATTTTCAAATTACGACGTTTCATACCGAAAATATGCCAATTACTGTCAACAGCGATGGGTCATATTTTGCCCAAACCCCCCCCTGCAGTTTTCAAAATGTCTGAAATGTCGGAAATTTGACTATTGAGCGTGATTTTTGACCCGAAGTTTGACTCTCTGCATCTATTTTCAGTTTCAAATTACGACGTTTCATACCGAAAATATGCCAATTACTGCAAACGGCGATGGGTCATATTTTGCCAAAACCCCCCTGCAGTTTTTTAAATGTCTGAAATGCCGGAAATTGGACTCCTGAGCGTGATTTTTGAGCGGAATTCTGACTCTCTTCACCTATTTTCAGTTTCAAATTACGACGTTTCATACCGAAAATATGCCAATTACTTAAACGGCGATGGGTCATATTTTGCCCAAACCCCCCTGCAGTTTTTAAAATGTCTGAAATTTCGGAAATTTGACTCCTGAGCGTGATTTTTGAGCCGAATTCTGACTCTCTGCACCTATTTTCAGTTTCAAATTACGACGTTTCATACCGAAAATATGCCAATTACTGAAAACGGCGAAGGGTCATATTTTGCCCAAACCCCCCTGCAGTTTTCAAAATGTCTGAAATGTCGGAAATTTGACTCCTGAGCGTGATTTTTTATCCGAATTCTGACTCTCTGCACCTATTTTCAGTTTCAAATTACGAATTTTTGTACCGAAAATATGCCAGTTACTGAAAACGGCGATGGGTCATATTTTGGCCAAACCCCCCTGCAGTTTTCAAAATGTTTGAAATGTCGGAAATTTGACTCCTGAGCGTGATTTTTTATCCGAATTCTGACTCTCTGCACCTATTTTCAGTTTCAAATTACGAATTTTTGTACCGAAAATATGCCAATTACTGAAAACGGCGATGGGTCATATTTTGGCCAAACCCCCCTGCAGTTTTCAAAATGTTTGAAATGTCGGAAATTTGACTCCTGAGCGTGATTTTTGAGCCGAATTCTGACTCTCTGCACCTATTTTCAGTTTCAAATTACGACGTTTCATACCGAAAATATGCCAATTACTGAAAACGTTGAAGGGTCATATTTTGCCCAATCCCCCTTGCAGTTTTCAAAATTGACTCCTGAGCGTGATTTTTTAGCCGAATTCTGACTCTCTGCACCTATTTTCAGTTTCAAATTACGACTTTTTATACCGAAAATATGCCAATTACTGAAAACGGCGATGGGTCATATTTTGCCCATACCCCCCTGCAGTTTTCAAAATGTCTGAAATGTCGGAAATTTGACTCCTGAGCGTGATTTTTGAGCCGAATTCTGACTCTCTGCACCTATTTTCAGTTTCAAAATACGACGTTTCATACCGAAAATATGCCAATTACTGAAAACTGCGAAGGGTCATATTTTGCCTAAACCCCCCTGCAGTTTTTAAAATGTCTGAAATGTCGGAAATTTGACTCCTGAGCGTGATTTTTGAGCCGAATTCTGACTCTCTGCACCTATTTTCATTTTCAAATACGACGTTTCATACCGAAAATATGCCAATTACTGTAAACGTCGATGGGTCATATTTTGCCCAAACCCCCCTGCAGTTTTCAAAATGTCTGAAATGTCGGAAATTTGACTCCTGAGCGTGATTTTTTCTGCCGAATGCTGACTCTCTGCACCGATTTTCAGTTTCAAATTATGACTTTTTATACCGAAAATATGCCAATTACTGAAAACGGCGATGGGTCATATTTTGGCCAAACCCCCCTGCAGTTTTTAAAATGTCTGAAATGTCGGAAATTTGACTCATGAGCGAGATTTTTGAGCCGAATTCTGACTCTCTGCACCTATTTTCAGTTTCAAATTACGACGTTTCATACCGAAAATATGCCAATTACTGTAAACGGCGATGGGTCATATTTTGCCCAAACCCCCCTGCAGTTTTCAAAATGTCTAAAATGTCGGAAATTTGACTCCTGAGCGTGATTTTTGAGCCGAATTCTGACTCTCCGCACCTATTTTCAGTTTCAAATTACGACGTTTCATACCGAAAATATGCCAATTACTGTAAACGGCGATGCGTCATATTTTGACCAAACCCCCCTGCAGTTTTCAAAATGTCTGAAATGTCGGAAATTTGACTCCTGAGCGTGATTTTTTATCCGAATGCTGACTCTCTGCACCGATTTTCAGTGTCAAATTACGACTTTCTATACCGAAAATATGCCAATTACTGAAAACGGCGATGGGTCATATTTTGCCCAAACCCCCATGCAGTTTTCAAAATGTCTGAAATGTCGAAAATTTGACTCCTGAGCGTGATTTTTGAGCCGAATTCTGACTCTCTGCACCTATTTTCAGTTTCAAAATACGACGTTTCATACCAAAAATATGCCAATTACTGAAAACTGCGAAGGGTCATATTTTGCCCAAACCCCCCTGCAGTTTTTAAAATGTCTGAAATGTCAGAAATTTGACTCCTGAGCGTGATTTTTGAGCCGAATTCTGACTCTCTGCACCTATTTTCATTTTCAAATTACGACGTTTCATACCGAAAATATGCCAATTACTGTAAACGGCGATGGGTCATATTTTGCCCAAACCCCCCTGCAGTTTTCAAAATGTCTGAAATGTCGGAAATTTGACTCCTGAACGTGATTTTTTATCCGAATTCTGACTCTCTGCACCGATTTTCAGTTTCAAATTACGACTTTTTATACCGAAAATATGCCAATTACTGAAAACGGCGATGGGTCATATTTTGGCCAAATCCCCCTGCAGTTTTTAAAATGTCTGAAATGTCGGAAATTTGACTCATGAGCGTGATTTTTGAGCCGAATTCTGACTCTCTGCACCTATTTTCAGTTTAAAATTACGACGTTTCATACCGAAAATATGCCAATTACTGTAAAAAGCGATGGGTCATATTTTGCCCAAACCCCCCTGCAGTTTTCAAAATGTCTGTAATGTCGGAAATTTGACTCCTGAGCGTGATTTTTGAGCCGAATTCTGACTCTCTGCACCTATTTTCATTTTCAAATTACGACGTTTCATACCGAAAATATGCCAATTACTGTCAACAGCGATGGGTCATATTTTGCCCAAACCCCCCCCTGCAGTTTTCAAAATGTCTGAAATGTCGGAAATTTGACTATTGAGCGTGATTTTTGACCCGAAGTTTGACTCTCTGCATCTATTTTCAGTTTCAAATTACGACGTTTCATACCGAAAATATGCCAATTACTGCAAACGGCGATGGGTCATATTTTGCCAAAACCCCCCTGCAGTTTTTTAAATGTCTGAAATGCCGGAAATTGGACTCCTGAGCGTGATTTTTGAGCGGAATTCTGACTCTCTTCACCTATTTTCAGTTTCAAATTACGACGTTTCATACCGAAAATATGCCAATTACTTAAACGGCGATGGGTCATATTTTGCCCAAACCCCCCTGCAGTTTTTAAAATGTCTGAAATTTCGGAAATTTGACTCCTGAGCGTGATTTTTGAGCCGAATTCTGACTCTCTGCACCTATTTTCAGTTTCAAATTACGACGTTTCATACCGAAAATATGCCAATTACTGAAAACGGCGAAGGGTCATATTTTGCCCAAACCCCCCTGCAGTTTTCAAAATGTCTGAAATGTCGGAAATTTGACTCCTGAGCGTGATTTTTTATCCGAATTCTGACTCTCTGCACCTATTTTCAGTTTCAAATTACGAATTTTTGTACCGAAAATATGCCAATTACTGAAAACGGCGATGGGTCATATTTTGGCCAAACCCCCCTGCAGTTTTCAAAATGTTTGAAATGTCGGAAATTTGACTCCTGAGCGTGATTTTTTATCCGAATTCTGACTCTCTGCACCTATTTTCAGTTTCAAATTACGAATTTTTGTACCGAAAATATGCCAATTACTGAAAACGGCGATAGGTCATATTTTGGCCAAACCCCCCTGCAGTTTTCAAAATGTTTGAAATGTCGGAAATTTGACTCCTGAGCGTGATTTTTGAGCCGAATTCTGACTCTCTGCACCTATTTTCAGTTTCAAATTACGACGTTTCATACCGAAAATATGCCAATTACTGAAAACGTTGAAGGGTCATATTTTGCCCAATCCCCCTTGCAGTTTTCAAAATTGACTCCTGAGCGTGATTTTTTAGCCGAATTCTGACTCTCTGCACCTATTTTCAGTTTCAAATTACGACTTTTTATACCGAAAATATGCCAATTACTGAAAACGGCGATGGGTCATATTTTGCCCATACCCCCCTGCAGTTTTCAAAATGTCTGAAATGTCGGAAATTTGACTCCTGAGCGTGATTTTTGAGCCGAATTCTGACTCTCTGCACCTATTTTCAGTTTCAAAATACGACGTTTCATACCGAAAATATGCCAATTACTGAAAACTGCGAAGGGTCATATTTTGCCTAAACCCCCCTGCAGTTTTTAAAATGTCTGAAATGTCGGAAATTTGACTCCTGAGCGTGATTTTTGAGCCGAATTCTGACTCTCTGCACCTATTTTCATTTTCAAATACGACGTTTCATACCGAAAATATGCCAATTACTGTAAACGTCGATGGGTCATATTTTGCCCAAACCCCCCTGCAGTTTTCAAAATGTCTGAAATGTCGGAAATTTGACTCCTGAGCGTGATTTTTTCTGCCGAATGCTGACTCTCTGCACCGATTTTCAGTTTCAAATTATGACTTTTTATACCGAAAATATGCCAATTACTGAAAACGGCGATGGGTCATATTTTGGCCAAACCCCCCTGGAGTTTTTAAAATGTCTGAAATGTCGGAAATTTGACTCATGAGCGAGATTTTTGAGCCGAATTCTGACTCTCTGCACCTATTTTCAGTTTCAAATTACGACGTTTCATACCGAAAATATGCCAATTACTGTAAACGGCGATGGGTCATATTTTGCCCAAACCCCCCTGCAGTTTTCAAAATGTCTAAAATGTCGGAAATTTGACTCCTGAGCGTGATTTTTGAGCCGAATTCTGACTCTCTGCACCTATTTTCAGTTTCAAATTACGACGTTTCATACCGAAAATATGCCAATTACTGTAAACGGCGATGGGTCATATTTTGACCAAACCCCCCTGCAGTTTTCAAAATGTCTGAAATGTCGGAAATTTGACTCCTGAGCGTGATTTTTTATCCGAATGCTGACTCTCTGCACCGATTTTCAGTGTCAAATTACGACTTTCTATACCGAAAATATGCCAATTACTGAAAACGGCGATGGGTCATATTTTGCCCAAACCCCCATGCAGTTTTCAAAATGTCTGAAATGTCGAAAATTTGACTCCTGAGCGTGATTTTTGAGCCGAATTCTGACTCTCTGCACCTATTTTCAGTTTCAAAATACGACGTTTCATACCAAAAATATGCCAATTACTGAAAACTGCGAAGGGTCATATTTTGCCCAAACCCCCCTGCAGTTTTTAAAATGTCTGAAATGTCAGAAATTTGACTCCTGAGCGTGATTTTTGAGCCGAATTCTGACTCTCTGCACCTATTTTCATTTTCATATTACGACGTTTCATACCGAAAATATGCCAATTACTGTAAACGGCGATGGGTCATATTTTGCCCAAACCCCCCTGCAGTTTTCAAAATGTCTGAAATGTCGGAAATTTGACTCCTGAACGTGATTTTTTATCCGAATTCTGACTCTCTGCACCGATTTTCAGTTTCAAATTACGACTTTTTATACCGAAAATATGCCAATTACTGAAAACGGCGATGGGTCATATTTTGGCCAAATCCCCCTGCAGTTTTTAAAATGTCTGAAATGTCGGAAATTTGACTCATGAGCGTGATTTTTGAGCCGAATTCTGACTCTCTGCACCTATTTTCAGTTTAAAATTACGACGTTTCATACCGAAAATATGCCAATTACTGTAAAAAGCGATGGGTCATATTTTGCCCAAACCCCCCTGCAGTTTTCAAAATGTCTGTAATGTCGGAAATTTGACTCCTGAGCGTGATTTTTGAGCCGAATTCTGACTCTCTGCACCTATTTTCATTTTCAAATTACGACGTTTCATACCGAAAATATGCCAATTACTGTCAACAGCGATGGGTCATATTTTGCCCAAACCCCCCCCTGCAGTTTTCAAAATGTCTGAAATGTCGGAAATTTGACTATTGAGCGTGATTTTTGACCCGAAGTTTGACTCTCTGCATCTATTTTCAGTTTCAAATTACGACGTTTCATACCGAAAATATGCCAATTACTGTAAACGGCGATGGGTCATATTTTGCCCAAACCCCTCTGCAGTTTTAAAATATCTGAAATGTCGCAAATTTGACTCCTGAGCGTGATTTTTTATCCGAATTCTGACTCTCTGCACCTATTTTCAGTTTCAAATTACGAATTTTTATACCGAAAATATGCCAATTACTGAAAACGGCGAAGGGTCATATTTTGCCCAAACCCCCCTGCAGTTTTCAAAATGTCTGAAATGTCGGAAATTTGACTCCTGAGCGTGATTTTTGAGCCGAATTTTGGCTCTCTGCACCTATTTTCAATTTCAAATTACGACTTTTTATACCGAAAATATGACAATTACTGAAAACGGCGATGGGTCATATTTTGCCCAAACCCCCCTGCAGTTTTCAAAATATCTGAAATGTCGGAAATTTGACTCCTGAGCGTGATTTTTGAGCCGAAATCTGACTCTCTGCACCTATTTTCAGTTTCAAATTACGACGTTTCATACCGAAAATATGCCAATCACTGTAAACGGCGATGGGTCATATTTTGCCCAAACCCCCCTGCAGTTTTCAAAATGTCTGAAATGTCGGAAATTTGACTCCTGAGCGTGATTTTTGAGCCAAATTCTAACTCTCTGCACCTATTTTCAGTTTCAAATTACGAATTTTTATACCGAAAATATGCCAATTACTGAAAACGGCGATGGGTCATATTTTGCCCAAACCCCCCTGCAGTTTTCAAAATGTCTGAAATGTCGGAAATTTGACTCCTGAGCGTGATGTTTGAGCCGAATTTTGGCTCTCTGCACCTATTTTCAATTTCAAATTACGACTTTTTATACCGAAAATATGCCAATTACTGAAAACGGCGATGGGTCATATTTTGGACAAACCCCCCTGAAGTTTTCAAAATGTCTGAAATGTCGGAAATTTGACTCCTGAGCGTGATTTTTGAGCCGAATTTTGGCTCTCTGCACCTATTTTCAATTTCAAATTACGAATTTTTATACCGTAAATATGACAATTACTGAAAACGGCGATGGGTCATATTTTGCCCAAACCCCCCTGCAGTTTTCAAAATATCTGAAATGTCGGAAATTTGACTCCTGAGCGTGATTTTTGAGCCGAAATCTGACTCTCTGCACCTATTTTCAGTTTCAAATTACGACGTTTCATACCGAAAATATGCCAATTACTGTAAACGGCGATGGGTCATATTTTGCCCAAACCCCCCTGCAGTTTTCAAAATGTCTGAAATGTCGGAAATTTGACTCCTGAGCGTGATTTTTATCGGAATTCTGACTCACTGCACCTATTTTCAGTTTCAAATTACGACTTTTTATACCGAAAATATGCCAATTACTGTAAACGGCGATGGGTCATATTTTGCCCAAACCCCCCCCTTCAGTTTTCAAAATGTCTGAAATGTCGGAAATTTGACTCCTGAGCGTGATTTTTGAGCCAAATTCTAACTCTCTGCACCTATTTTCAGTTTCAAATTACGAATTTTTATACCGAAAATATGCCAATTACTGAAAACGGCGATGGGTCATATTTTGCCCAAACCCCCCTGCAGTTTTCAAAATGTCTGAAATGTCGGAAATTTGACTCCTGAGCGTGATTTTTGAGTCGAATTTTGGCTCTCTGCACCTATTTTCAATTTCAAATTACGACTTTTTATACCGAAAATATGCCAATTACTGAAAACGGCGATGGGTCATATTTTGCCCATACCACCCTGCAGTTTTCAAAATGTCTGAAATGTCGGAAATTTGACTCCTGAGCGTGATTTTTGAGCCGAATTCTGACTCTCTGCACCTATTTTCAGTTTCAAATTACGACGTTTCATACCGAAAATATGCCATTTACTGAAAACAGCGATGGGTCGTATTTTGCCCAAACCCCCGTGCAGTTTTAAAAATGTCTGAAATGTCGGAAATTTGTCTCCTGAGTGTGATTTTTTATCCGAATTCTGATTCTCTGCACCTATTTTCTGTTTCAAAATACGACGTTTCATACCGAAAATATGCCAATTACTGTAAAAGGCGATGGGTCATATTTTGCCAAAACCCCCCTGCAGTTTTTAAAATGTCTGAAATGCCGGAAATTGGACTCCTGAGCGTGATTTTTGAGCGGAATTCTGACTCTCTTCACCTATTTTCAGTTTCAAATTACGACGTTTCATACCGAAAATATGCCAATTACTTAAACGGCGATGGGTCATATTTTGCCCAAACCCCCCTGCAGTTTTTAAAATGTCTGAAATTTCGGAAATTTGACTCCTGAGCGTGATTTTTGAGCCGAATTCTGACTCTCTGCACCTATTTTCAGTTTCAAATTACGACGTTTCATACCGAAAATATGCCAATTACTGAAAACGGCGAAGGGTCATATTTTGCCCAAACCCCCCTGCAGTTTTCAAAATGTCTGAAATGTCGGAAATTTGACTCCTGAGCGTGATTTTTTATCCGAATTCTGACTCTCTGCACCTATTTTCAGTTTCAAATTACGAATTTTTGTACCGAAAATATGCCAATTACTGAAAACGGCGATGGGTCATATTTTGGCCAAACCCCCCTGCAGTTTTCAAAATGTTTGAAATGTCGGAAATTTGACTCCTGAGCGTGATTTTTTATCCGAATTCTGACTCTCTGCACCTATTTTCAGTTTCAAATTACGAATTTTTGTACCGAAAATATGCCAATTACTGAAAACGGCGATGGGTCATATTTTGGCCAAACCCCCCTGCAGTTTTCAAAATGTTTGAAATGTCGGAAATTTGACTCCTGAGCGTGATTTTTGAGCCGAATTCTGACTCTCTGCACCTATTTTCAGTTTCAAATTACGACGTTTCATACCGAAAATATGCCAATTACTGAAAACGTTGAAGGGTCATATTTTGCCCAATCCCCTCTGCAGTTTTCAAAATTGACTCCTGAGCGTGATTTTTTAGCCGAATTCTGACTCTCTGCACCTATTTTCAGTTTCAAATTACGACTTTTTATACCGAAAATATGCCAATTACTGAAAACGGCGATGGGTCATATTTTGCCCATACCCCCCTGCAGTTTTCAAAATGTCTGAAATGTCGGAAATTTGACTCCTGAGCGTGATTTTTGAGCCGAATTCTGACTCTCTGCACCTATTTTCAGTTTCAAAATACGACGTTTCATACCGAAAATATGCCAATTACTGAAAACTGCGAAGGGTCATATTTTGCCTAAACCCCCCTGCAGTTTTTAAAATGTCTGAAATGTCGGAAATTTGACTCCTGAGCGTGATTTTTGAGCCGAATTCTGACTCTCTGCACCTATTTTCATTTTCAAATACGACGTTTCATACCGAAAATATGCCAATTACTGTAAACGTCGATGGGTCATATTTTGCCCAAACCCCCCTGCAGTTTTCAAAATGTCTGAAATGTCGGAAATTTGACTCCTGAGCTTGATTTTTTCTGCCGAATGCTGACTCTCTGCACCGATTTTCAGTTTCAAATTATGACTTTTTATACCGAAAATATGCCAATTACTGTAAACGGCGATGGGTCATATTTTGACCAAACCCCCCTGCAGTTTTCAAAATGTCTGAAATGTCGGAAATTTGACTCATGAGCGAGATTTTTGAGCCGAATGCTGACTCTTTGCACCGATTTTCAGTTTCAAATTACGACGTTTCATACCGAAAATATGCCAATTACTGTAAACGGCGATGGGTCATATTTTGACCAAACCCCCCTGCAGTTTTCAAAATGTCTGAAATGTCGGAAATTTGACTCCTGAGCGTGATTTTTTATCCGAATGCTGACTCTCTGCACCGATTTTCAGTGTCAAATTACGACTTTCTATACCGAAAATATGCCAATTACTGAAAACGGCGATGGGTCATATTTTGCCCAAACCCCCCTGCAGTTTTCAAAATGTCTGAAATGTCGAAAATTTGACTCCTGAGCGTGATTTTTGAGCCAAATTCTGACTCTCTGCACCTATTTTCAGTTTCAAAATACGAAGTTTCATACCAAAAATATGCCAATTACTGAAAACTGCGAAGGGTCATATTTTGCCCAAACCCCCCTGCAGTTTTTAAAATGTCTGAAATGTCAGAAATTTGACTCCTGAGCGTGATTTTTGAGCCGAATTCTGACTCTCTGCACCTATTTTCATTTTCAAATTACGACGTTTCATACCGAAAATATGCCAATTACTGTAAACGGCGATGGGTCATATTTTGCCCAAACCCCCCTGCAGTTTTCAAAATGTCTGAAATGTCGGAAATTTGACTCCTGAACGTGATTTTTTATCCGAATTCTGACTCTCTGCACCGATTTTACGTTTCAAATTACGACTTTTTATACCGAAAATATGCCAATTACTGAAAACGGCGATGGGTCATATTTTGGCCAAATCCCCCTGCAGTTTTTAAAATGTCTGAAATGTCGGAAATTTGACTCATGAGCGTGATTTTTGAGCCGAATTCTGACTCTCTGCACCTATTTTCAGTTTAAAATTACGACGTTTCATACCGAAAATATGCCAATTACTGTAAAAAGCGATGGGTCATATTTTGCCCAAACCCCCCTGCAGTTTTCAAAATGTCTGTAATGTCGGAAATTTGACTCCTGAGCGTGATTTTTTATCCGAATTCTGACTCTCTGCACCTATTTTCATTTTCAAATTACGACGTTTCATACCGAAAATATGCCAATTACTGTCAACAGCGATGGGTCATATTTTGCCCAAACCCCCCCCCCCCTGCAGTTTTCAAAATGTCTGAAATGTCGGAAATTTGACTATTGAGCGTGATTTTTGACCCGAAGTCTGACTCTCTGCATCTATTTTCAGTTTCAAATTACGACGTTTCATACCGAAAATATGCCAATTACTGTAAACGGCGATGGGTCATATTTTGCCCAAACCCCTCTGCAGTTTTAAAATTTCTGAAATGTCGCAAATTTGACTCCTGAGCGTGATTTTTTATCCGAATTCCGACTCTCTGCCCCTATTTTCAGTTTCAAATTACGAATTTTTGTACCGAAAATATGCCAATTACTGAAAACGGCGATGGGTCATATTTTGCCCAAACCCCCCTGCAGTTTTTAAAATCTCCGAAATGTCGGAAATTTGACTCCTGAGCATGATTTTTGAGCCGAAATCTGACTCTCTGCACCTATTTCCAGTTTCAAATTACGACTTTTCATACCGAAAATATGCCAATTTCTTTAAACTGCGATGGGTCATATTTTGCCCAAACCCCCCTGCAGTTTTTAAAATTTCTGAAATGTCGGAAATTTGACTCCTGAGCGTGATTTTTGAGCCAAATTCTGACTCTCTGCACCTATTTTCAGTTTCAAATTACGAATTTTTATACCGAAAATATGCCAATTACTGAAAACGGCGATGGGTCATATTTTGCCCAAACCCCCCTGCAGTTTTCAAAATGTCTGAAATGTCGGAAATTTGACTCCTGAGCGTGATTTTTGAGCCGAATTTTGGCTCTCTGCACCTATTTTCAATTTCAAATTACGACTTTTTATACCGAAAATATGACAATTACTGAAAACGGCGATGGGTCATATTTTGCCCAAACCCCCCTGCAGTTTTCAAAATATCTGAAATGTCGGAAATTTGACTCCTGAGCGTGATTTTTTAGTCGAATTTTGGCTCTCTGCACCTATTTTCAATTTCAAATTACGACTTTTTATACCGAAAATATGCCAATTACTGAAAACGGCGATGGGTCATATTTTGCCCATACCACCCTGCACTTTTCAAAATGTCTGAAATGTCGGAAATTTGACTCCTGAGCGTGATTTTTGAGCCGAATTCTGACTCTCTGCACCTATTTTCAGTTTCAAATTACGACGTTTCATACCGAAGTATGCCATTTACTGAAAACGGCGATGGGTCGTATTTTGCCCAAACCCCCGTGCAGTTTTAAAAATGTCTGAAATGTCGGAAATTTGACTCCTGAGCGTGATTTTTGAGCCGAATTCTGATTCTCTGCACCTATTTTCTGTTTCAAAATACGACGTTTCATACCGAAAATAAGCCAATTACTGTAAAAGGCGATGCGTCATATTTTGCCCAAACCCCCTGCAGTTTTCAAAATGTCTGAAATGTCGGAAATTTGACTCCTGAGCGTGATTTTTAAGCCGAATTCTGACTCTCTGCACCTATTTTCAGTTTCAAATTACGACGTTTCATACCGAAAATATGCCATTTACTGAAAACGGCGATGGGTCATATTTTGCCAAAACCCCCCTGCAGTTTTTAAAATGTCTGAAATGTCGGAAATTGGACTCCTGAGCGTGATTTTTGAGCGGAATTCTGACTCTCTTCACCTATTTTCAGTTTCAAATTACGACGTTTCATACCGAAAATATGCCAATTACTGTAAACGGCGATGGGTCATATTTTGCCCAAACCCCGCTGCAGTTTTCAAAATGTCTGAAATGTCGGAAATTTGATTCCTGAGCGTGATTTTTGAGCCGAATTCTGACTCTCTGCACCTATTTTCAGTTTCAAATTACGATGTTTCATACCGAAAATATGCCAATTACTGAAAACGGCGAAGGGTCATATTTTGCCCAAACCCCCCTGCAGTTTTCAAAATGTCTGAAATGTCGGAAATTTGACTCCTGAGCGTGATTTTTTATCCGAATTCTGATTCTCTGCACCTATTTTCAGTTTCAAATTACGAATTTTTGTACCGAAAATATGCCAATTACTGAAAACGTTGAAGGGTCATATTTTGCCCAAACCCCCCTTGCAGTTTTCAAAATTGACTCCTGAGCGTGATTTTTTAGCCGAATTCTGACTCTCTGCACCTATTTTCAGTTTCAAATTACGACTTTTTATACCGAAAATATGCCAATTACTGAAAACGGCGATGGGTCATATTTTGCCCATACCCCCCTGCAGTTTTCAAAATGTCTGAAATGTCGGAAATTTGACTCCTGAGCGTGAATTTTGAGCCGAATTCTGACTCTCTGCACCTATTTTCAGTTTCAAAATACGACGTTTCATACCGAAAATATGCCAATTACTGAAAACTGCGAAGGGTCATATTTTGCCCAAACCCCCCTGCAGTTTTTAAAATGTCTGAAATGTCGGAAATTTGACTCCTGAGCGTGATTTTTGAGCCGAATTCTGACTCTCTGCACCTATTTTCATTTTCAAATACGACGTTTCATACCGAAAATATGCCAATTACTGTAAACGGCGATGGGTCATATTTTGCCCAAACCCCCCTGCAGTTTTCAAAATGTCTGAAATGTCGGAAATTTGACTCCTGAGCGTGATTTTGTATCCGAATGCTGACTCTCTGCACCGATTTTCAGTTTCAAATTACGACTTTTTATACCGAAAATATGCCAATTACTGAAAACGGCGATGGGTCATATTTTGGCCAAACCCCCCCTGCAGTTTTTAAAATGTCTGAAATGTCGGAAATTTGACTCATGAGCGTGATTATTGAGCCGAATTCTGACTCTCTGCACCTATTTTCAGTTTCAAATTACGACGTTTCATACCGAAAATATCCCAATTACTGTAAACGGCGATGGGTCATATTTTGCCCAAACCCCCCTGCAGTTTTCAAAATGTCTAAAATGTCGGAAATTTGACTCCTGAGCGTGATTTTTGAGCCGAATTCTGACTCTCTGTACCTATTTTCAGTTTCAAATTACGACGTTTCATACCGAAAATATGCCAATTACTGTAAACGGCGATGGGTCATATTTTGCCCAAACCCCCCCTGCAGTTTTCAAAATGTCTGAAATGTCGGAAATTTGAGTATTGAGCGTGATTTTTGACCCGAAGTCTGACTCTCTGCATCTATTTTCAGTTTCAAATTACGACGTTTCATACCGAAAATATGCCAATTACTGAAAACGGCGATAGGTCATATTTTGCCCAAACCCCTCTGCAGTTTTAAGATTTCTGAAATGTCGGAAATTTGACTCCTGAACGTGATTTTTTATCCGAATTCTGACTCTCTGCCCCTATTTTCAGTTTCAAATTACGAATTTTTGTACCGAAAATATGCCAATTACTGAAAACGGCGATGGGTCATATTTTGCCCAAACCCCCCTGCAGTTTTTAAAATGTCCGAAATGTCGGAAATTTGACTCCTGAGCGTGATTTTTGAGCCGAATTCTGACTCTCTGCACCTATTTTCAGTTTCAAATTACGACGTTTCATACCGAAAATATGCCATTTACTGAAAACGGCGATGGGTCATATTTTGCCAAAACCCCCCTGCAGTTTTTAAAATGTCTGAAATGTCGGAAATTGGACTCCTGAGCGTGCTTTTTGAGCGGAATTCTGACTCTCTTCATCTATTTTCAGTTTCAAATTACGACGTTTCATACCGAAAATATGCCAATTACTGTAAACGGCGATGGGTCATATTTTGCCCAAACCCCCCTGCAGTTTTCAAAATGTCTGAAATGTCGGAAATTTGACTCCTGAGCGTGATTTTTGAGCCGAATTCTGACTCTCTGCACCTATTTTCAGTTTCAAATTACGACGTTTCATACCGAAAATATGCCAATTACTGAAAACGGCGAAGGGTCATATTTTGCCCAAACCCCCCTGCAGTTTTCAAAATATCTGAAATGTCGGAAATTTGACTCCTGAGCGTGATTTTTTAGTCGAATTTTGGCTCTCTGCACCTATTTTCAATTTCAAATTACGACTTTTTATACCGAAAATATGCCAATTACTGAAAACGGCGATGGGTCATATTTTGCCCATACCACCCTGCACTTTTCAAAATGTCTGAAATGTCGGAAATTTGACTCCTGAGCGTGATTTTTGAGCCGAATTCTGACTCTCTGCACCTATTTTCAGTTTCAAATTACGACGTTTCATACCGAAATATGCCATTTACTGAAAACGGCGATGGGTCGTATTTTGCCCAAACCCCCGTGCAGTTTTAAAAATGTATGAAATGTCGGAAATTTGACTCCTGAGCGTGATTTTTGAGCCGAATTCTGATTCTCTGCACCTATTTTCTGTTTCAAAATACGACGTTTCATACCGAAAATAAGCCAATTACTGTAAAAGGCGATGCGTCATATTTTGCCCAAACCCCCTGCAGTTTTCAAAATGTCTGAAATGTCGGAAATTTGACTCCTGAGCGTGATTTTTGAGCCGAATTCTGACTCTCTGCACCTATTTTCAGTTTCAAATTACGACGTTTCATACCGAAAATATGCCATTTACTGAAAACGGCGATGGGTCATATTTTGCCAAAACCCCCCTGCAGTTTTTAAAATGTCTGAAATGTCGGAAATTGGACTCCTGAGCGTGATTTTTGAGCGGAATTCTGACTCTCTTCACCTATTTTCAGTTTCAAATTACGACGTTTCATACCGAAAATATGCCAATTACTGTAAACGGCGATGGGTCATATTTTGCCCAAACCCCGCTGCAGTTTTCAAAATGTCTGAAATGTCGGAAATTTGATTCCTGAGCGTGATTTTTGAGTCGAATTCTGACTCTCTGCACCTATTTTCAGTTTCAAATTACGATGTTTCATACCGAAAATATGCCAATTACTGAAAACGGCGAAGGGTCATATTTTGCCCAAACCCCCCTGCAGTTTTCAAAATGTCTGAAATGTCGGAAATTTGACTCCTGAGCGTGATTTTTTATCCGAATTCTGACTCTCTGCACCTATTTTCAGTTTCAAATTACGAATTTTTGTACCGAAAATATGCCAATTACTGAAAACGTTGAAGGGTCATATTTTGCCCAAACCCCCCTTGCAGTTTTCAAAATTGACTCCTGAGCGTGATTTTTTAGCCGAATTCTGACTCTCTGCACCTATTTTCAGTTTCAAATTACGACTTTTTATACCGAAAATATGCCAATTACTGAAAACGGCGATGGGTCATATTTTGCCCATACCCCCCTGCAGTTTTCAAAATGTCTGAAATGTAGGAAATTTGATTCCTGAGCGTGAATTTTGAGCCGAATTCTGACTCTCTGCACCTATTTTCAGTTTCAAAATACGACGTTTCATACCGAAAATATGCCAATTACTGAAAACTGCGAAGGGTCATATTTTGCCCAAACCCCCCTGCAGTTTTTAAAATGTCTGAAATGTCGGAAATTTGACTCCTGAGCGTGATTTTTGAGCCGAATTCTGACTCTCTGCACCTATTTTCATTTTCAAATACGACGTTTCATACCGAAAATATGCCAATTACTGTAAACGGCGATGGGTCATATTTTGCCCAAACCCCCCTGCAGTTTTCAAAATGTCTGAAATGTCGGAAATTTGACTCCTGAGCGTGATTTTGTATCCGAATGCTGACTCTCTGCACCGATTTTCAGTTTCAAATTACGACTTTTTATACCGAAAATATGCCAATTACTGAAAACGGCGATGGGTCATATTTTGGCCAAACCCCCCCTGCAGTTTTTAAAATGTCTGAAATGTCGGAAATTTGACTCATGAGCGTGATTATTGAGCCGAATTCTGACTCTCTGCACCTATTTTCAGTTTCAAATTACGACGTTTCATACCGAAAATATCCCAATTACTGTAAACGGCGATGGGTCATATTTTGCCCAAACCCCCCTGCAGTTTTCAAAATGTCTAAAATGTCGGAAATTTGACTCCTGAGCGTGATTTTTGAGCCGAATTCTGACTCTCTGTACCTATTTTCAGTTTCAAATTACGACGTTTCATACCGAAAATATGCCAATTACTGTAAACGGCGATGGGTCATATTTTGCCCAAACCCCCCCTGCAGTTTTCAAAATGTCTGAAATGTCGGAAATTTGAGTATTGAGCGTGATTTTTGACCCGAAGTCTGACACTCTGCATCTATTTTCAGTTTCAAATTACGACGTTTCATACCGAAAATATGCCAATTACTGAAAACGGCGATAGGTCATATTTTGCCCAAACCCCTCTGCAGTTTTAAGATTTCTGAAATGTCGGAAATTTGACTCCTGAACGTGATTTTTTATCCGAATTCTGACTCTCTGCCCCTATTTTCAGTTTCAAATTACGAATTTTTGTACCGAAAATATGCCAATTACTGAAAACGGCGATGGGTCATATTTTGCCCAAACCCCCCTGCAGTTTTTAAAATGTCCGAAATGTCGGAAATTTGACTCCTGAGCGTGATTTTTGAGCCGAATTCTGACTCTCTGCACCTATTTTCAGTTTCAAATTACGACGTTTCATACCGAAAATATGCCATTTACTGAAAACGGCGATGGGTCATATTTTGCCAAAACCCCCCTGCAGTTTTTAAAATGTCTGAAATGTCGGAAATTGGACTCCTGAGCGTGCTTTTTGAGCGGAATTCTGACTCTCTTCATCTATTTTCAGTTTCAAATTACGACGTTTCATACCGAAAATATGCCAATTACTGTAAACGGCGATGGGTCATATTTTGCCCAAACCCCCCTGCAGTTTTCAAAATGTCTGAAATGTCGGAAATTTGACTCCTGAGCGTGATTTTTGAGCCGAATTCTGACTCTCTGCACCTATTTTCAGTTTCAAATTACGACGTTTCATACCGAAAATATGCCAATTACTGAAAACGGCGAAGGGTCATATTTTGCCCAAACCCCCCTGCAGTTTTCAAAATATCTGAAATGTCGGAAATTTGACTCCTGAGCGTGATTTTTTAGTCGAATTTTGGCTCTCTGCACCTATTTTCAATTTCAAATTACGACTTTTTATACCGAAAATATGCCAATTACTGAAAACGGCGATGGGTCATATTTTGCCCATACCACCCTGCACTTTTCAAAATGTCTGAAATGTCGGAAATTTGACTCCTGAGCGTGATTTTTGAGCCGAATTCTGACTCTCTGCACCTATTTTCAGTTTCAAATTACGACGTTTCATACCGAAATATGCCATTTACTGAAAACGGCGATGGGTCGTATTTTGCCCAAACCCCCGTGCAGTTTTAAAAATGTATGAAATGTCGGAAATTTGACTCCTGAGCGTGATTTTTGAGCCGAATTCTGATTCTCTGCACCTATTTTCTGTTTCAAAATACGACGTTTCATACCGAAAATAAGCCAATTACTGTAAAAGGCGATGCGTCATATTTTGCCCAAACCCCCTGCAGTTTTCAAAATGTCTGAAATGTCGGAAATTTGACTCCTGAGCGTGATTTTTGAGCCGAATTCTGACTCTCTGCACCTATTTTCAGTTTCAAATTACGACGTTTCATACCGAAAATATGCCATTTACTGAAAACGGCGATGGGTCATATTTTGCCAAAACCCCCCTGCAGTTTTTAAAATGTCTGAAATGTCGGAAATTGGACTCCTGAGCGTGATTTTTGAGCGGAATTCTGACTCTCTTCACCTATTTTCAGTTTCAAATTACGACGTTTCATACCGAAAATATGCCAATTACTGTAAACGGCGATGGGTCATATTTTGCCCAAACCCCGCTGCAGTTTTCAAAATGTCTGAAATGTCGGAAATTTGATTCCTGAGCGTGATTTTTGAGTCGAATTCTGACTCTCTGCACCTATTTTCAGTTTCAAATTACGATGTTTCATACCGAAAATATGCCAATTACTGAAAACGGCGAAGGGTCATATTTTGCCCAAACCCCCCTGCAGTTTTCAAAATGTCTGAAATGTCGGAAATTTGACTCCTGAGCGTGATTTTTTATCCGAATTCTGACTCTCTGCACCTATTTTCAGTTTCAAATTACGAATTTTTGTACCGAAAATATGCCAATTACTGAAAACGTTGAAGGGTCATATTTTGCCCAAACCCCCCTTGCAGTTTTCAAAATTGACTCCTGAGCGTGATTTTTTAGCCGAATTCTGACTCTCTGCACCTATTTTCAGTTTCAAATTACGACTTTTTATACCGAAAATATGCCAATTACTGAAAACGGCGATGGGTCATATTTTGCCCATACCCCCCTGCAGTTTTCAAAATGTCTGAAATGTAGGAAATTTGATTCCTGAGCGTGAATTTTGAGCCGAATTCTGACTCTCTGCACCTATTTTCAGTTTCAAAATACGACGTTTCATACCGAAAATATGCCAATTACTGAAAACTGCGAAGGGTCATATTTTGCCCAAACCCCCCTGCAGTTTTTAAAATGTCTGAAATGTCGGAAATTTGACTCCTGAGCGTGATTTTTGAGCCGAATTCTGACTCTCTGCACCTATTTTCATTTTCAAATACGACGTTTCATACCGAAAATATGCCAATTACTGTAAACGGCGATGGGTCATATTTTGCCCAAACCCCCCTGCAGTTTTCAAAATGTCTGAAATGTCGGAAATTTGACTCCTGAGCGTGATTTTGTATCCGAATGCTGACTCTCTGCACCGATTTTCAGTTTCAAATTACGACTTTTTATACCGAAAATATGCCAATTACTGAAAACGGCGATGGGTCATATTTTGGCCAAACCCCCCCTGCAGTTTTTAAAATGTCTGAAATGTCGGAAATTTGACTCATGAGCGTGATTATTGAGCCGAATTCTGACTCTCTGCACCTATTTTCAGTTTCAAATTACGACGTTTCATACCGAAAATATCCCAATTACTGTAAACGGCGATGGGTCATATTTTGCCCAAACCCCCCTGCAGTTTTCAAAATGTCTAAAATGTCGGAAATTTGACTCCTGAGCGTGATTTTTGAGCCGAATTCTGACTCTCTGTACCTATTTTCAGTTTCAAATTACGACGTTTCATACCGAAAATATGCCAATTACTGTAAACGGCGATGGGTCATATTTTGCCCAAACCCCCCCTGCAGTTTTCAAAATGTCTGAAATGTCGGAAATTTGAGTATTGAGCGTGATTTTTGACCCGAAGTCTGACACTCTGCATCTATTTTCAGTTTCAAATTACGACGTTTCATACCGAAAATATGCCAATTACTGAAAACGGCGATAGGTCATATTTTGCCCAAACCCCTCTGCAGTTTTAAGATTTCTGAAATGTCGGAAATTTGACTCCTGAACGTGATTTTTTATCCGAATTCTGACTCTCTGCCCCTATTTTCAGTTTCAAATTACGAATTTTTGTACCGAAAATATGCCAATTACTGAAAACGGCGATGGGTCATATTTTGCCCAAACCCCCCTGCAGTTTTTAAAATGTCCGAAATGTCGGAAATTTGACTCCTGAGCGTGATTTTTGAGCCGAATTCTGACTCTCTGCACCTATTTTCAGTTTCAAATTACGACGTTTCATACCGAAAATATGCCATTTACTGAAAACGGCGATGGGTCATATTTTGCCAAAACCCCCCTGCAGTTTTTAAAATGTCTGAAATGTCGGAAATTGGACTCCTGAGCGTGCTTTTTGAGCGGAATTCTGACTCTCTTCACCTATTTTCAGTTTCAAATTACGACGTTTCATACCGAAAATATGCCAATTACTGTAAACGGCGATGGGTCATATTTTGCCCAAACCCCCCTGCAGTTTTCAAAATGTCTGAAATGTCGGAAATTTGACTCCTGAGCGTGATTTTTTATCCGAATTCTGACTCTCTGCACCTATTTTCAGTTTCAAATTACGAATTTTTGTACCGAAAATATGCCAATTACTGAAAACGGCGATGGGTCATATTTTGGCCAAACCCCCCTGCAGTTTTCAAAATGTTTGAAATGTCGGAAATTTGACTCCTGAGCGTGATTTTTGAGCCGAATTCTGACTCTCTGCACCTATTTTCAGTTTCAAATTACGATGTTTCATACCGAAAATATGCCAATTACTGAAAACGTTGAAGGGTCATATTTTGCCCAACCCCCCTTGCAGTTTTTAAAATTGACTCCTGAGCGTGATTTTTTAGCCGAATTCTGACTCTCTGCACCTATTTTCAGTTTCATATTACGACTTTTTATACCGAAAATATGCCAATTACTGAAAACGGCGATGGGTCATATTTTGCCCATACCCCCCTGCAGTTTTCAAAATGTCTGAAATGTCGGAAATTTGACTCCTGAGCGTGAATTTTGAGCCGAATTCTGACTCTCTGCACCTATTTTCAGTTTCAAAATACGACGTTTCATACCGAAAATATGCCAATTACTGAAAACTGCGAAGGGTCATATTTTGCCCAAACCCCCCTGCAGTTTTTAAAATGTCTGAAATGTCGGAAATTTGACTCCTGAGCGTGATTTTTGAGCCGAATTCTGACTCTGCACGTATTTTCATTTTCAAATACGACGTTTCATACCGAAAATATGCCAATTACTGTAAACGGGGATGGGTCATATTTTGCCCAAACCCCCCTGCAGTTTTCAAAATGTCTGAAATGTCGGAAATTTGACTCCTGAGCGTGATTTTTTGTCCGAATGCTGACTCTCTGCACCGATTTTCAGTTTCAAATTACGACTTTTTATACCGAAAATATGCCAATTACTGAAAACGGCGATGGGTCATATTTTGCCCAAACCCCCCTGCAGTTTTCAAAATGTCTGAAATGTCGGAAATTTGACTCCTGAGCGTGATTTTTGAGCCGAATTTTTGCTCTTTGCACCTATTTTCAATTTCAAATTACGACGTTTCATACCGAAAATATGCCATTTACTGAAAACGGCGATGGGTCGTATTTTGCCCAAACCCCCCTGCAGTTTTAAAAATGTCTGAAATGTCGGAAATTTGACTCCTGAGCGTGATTTTTTATCTGAATTCTGATTCTCTGCACCTATTTTCTGTTTCAAAATACGACGTTTCATACCGAAAATATGCCAATTACTGTAAACGGCGATGGGTCATATTTTGCCCAAACCCCCTGCAGTTTTCAAAATGTCTGAAATGTCAGAAATTTGACTCCTGAGCGTGATTTTTGAGTCGAATTCTGACTCTCTGCACCTATTTTCAGTTTCAAATTACGACGTTTCATACCGAAAATATGCCATTTACTGAAAACGGCTAATGGGTCATATTTTGCCCAAACCCCCCTGCAGTTTTTAAAATGTCTGAAATGTCGGAAATTGGACTCCTGAGCGTAATTTTTGACCGGAATTCTGACTCTCTGCACCTATTTTCAGTTTCAAATTACGATGTTTCATACCGAAAATATGCCAATTACTGTAAACGGCGATGGGTCATATTTTGACCCAAACCCCCCTGCAGTTTCCAAAATATCTGAAATGTCAGAAATTTGATCCTGAGCGTGATTTTTGAGCCGAATTTTAGGTCTTTGCACCTATTTTCAATTTCAAATTACGACGTTTCATACCGAAAATATGCCATTTACTGAAAACGGCGATGGGTCGTATTTTGGCCAAACCCCCCTGCAGTTTTAAAAATGTCTGAAATGTCGGAAATTTGACTCCTGAGCGTGATTTTTTATCCGAATTCTGACTCTCTGCACCTATTTTCAGTTTCAAATTACGACGTTTCATACCGAAAATATGCCATTTACTGAAAACGGCTAATGGGTCATATTTTGCCCAAACCCCCCTGCAATTTTTAAAATGTCTGAAATGTCTGAAATTGGACTCCTGAGCGTGATTTTTGAGCGGAATTCTGACTCTCTGCACCTATTTTCAGTTTCAAATTACGACGTTTCATACCGAAAATATGCCAATTACTGTAAACGGCGATGGGTCATATTTTGACCAAACCCCCTTGCAGTTTTCAAAATGTCTGAAATGTCGGAAATTTGACTCCTGAGCGTGATTTTTTATCCGAATTCTGACTCTCTGCCCCTATTTTCAGTTTCAAATTACGACTTTTTATACCGAAAATATGCCAATTACTGAAAACAACGATGGGTCATATTTTGCCCATACCCCCCTGCAGTTTTCAAAATGTCTGAAATGTCGGAAATGTGACTCCTGAGCGTGATTTTTGAGCCGAATTCTGACTCTCTGCACCTATTTTCAGTTTCAAAATACGACGTTTCATACCGAAAATATGCCAATTACTGAAAACTGCGAAGGGTCATATTTTGCCCAAACCCCCCTGCAGTTTTTAAAATGTCTGAAATGTCGGAAATTTGACTCCTGAGCGTGATTTTTGAGCCGAATTCTGACTCTCTGCACCTATTTTCATTTTCAAATACGACGTTTCATACCGAAAATATGCCAATTACTGTAAACGGCGATGGGTCATATTTTGCCCAAACCCCCCTGCAGTTTTCAAAATGTCTGAAATGTCGGAAATTTGACTACTGAGCGTGATTTTTTATCCGAATGCTGACTCTCTGCACCGATTTTCAGTTTCAAATTACGACTTTTTATACCGAAAATATGCCAATTACTGAAAACGGCGATGGGTCATATTTTGGCCAAACCCCCCTGCAGTTTTTAAAATGTCTGAAATGTCGGAAATTTGACTCATGAGCGTGTATTTTGAGCCGAATTCTGACTCTCTGCACCTATTTTCAGTTTCAAATTACGACGTTTCATACCGAAAATATCCCAATTACTGTAAACGGCGATGGGTCATATTTTGCCCAAACCCCCCTGCAGTTTTCAAAATGTCTAAAATGTCGGAAATTTGACTCCTGAGCGTGATTTTTGAGCCGAATTCTGACTCTCTGCACCTATTTTCAGTTTCAAATTACGACTTTTCATACTGAAAATATGCCAATTACTGTAAACGGCGATGGGTCATATTTTGCCCAAACCCCCCCTGCAGTTTTCAAAATGTCTGAAATGTCGGAAATTTGACTATTGAGCGTGATTTTTGACCCGAAGTCTGACTCTCTGCATCTATTTTCAGTTTCAAAATACGACGTTTCATACCGAAAATATGCCATTTACTGAAAACGGCTAATGGGTCATATTTTGCCCAAACCCCCCTGCAGTTTTTAAAATGTCTGAAATGTCGGAAATTGGACTCCTGAGCGTGATTTTTGAGCGGAATTCTGACTCTCTGCACCTATTTTCAGTTTCAAATTACGACGTTTCATACCGAAAATATGCCAATTACTGTAAACGGCGATGGGTCAAATTTTGCCCAAACACCCCTGCAGTTTTCAAAATGTCTGAAATGTCGGAAATTTGATCCTGAGCGTGATTTTGGAGCCGAATTCTGACTCTCTGCACCTATTTTCAGTTTCAAATTACGACGTTTCATACCGAAAATATGCCAATTACTGAAAACGGCGAAGGGTCATATTTTGCCCAAACCCCCCTGCAGTTTTCAAAATGTCTGAAATGTCGGAAATTTGACTCCTGAGCGTGATTTTTTATCCGAATTCTGACTCTCTGCCCCTTTTTTCAGCTTCAAATTACGAATTTTTGTACCGAAAATATGCCAATTACTGAAAACGGCGATGGGTCATATTTTGCCCATACCTCCCTGCAGTTTTCAAAATGTCTGAAATGTCGAAAATTTGACTCTTGAGCGTGATTTTTGAGCCGAATTCTGACCCTCTGCACCTATTTTCAGGTTCAAATTACGACGTTTCATACCGAAAATATGCCATTTACTGAAAACGGCGATGGGTCGTATTTTGCCCAAACCCCCCCTGCAGTTTTAAAAATGTCTGAAATGTCGGAAATTTGACTCCTGAGCGTGATTTTTGAGCCGAATTCTGACTCTCTGCACCTATTTTCAGTTTCAAATTACGACGTTTCATACCGAAAATATGCCAATTACTAAAAACGGCTAATGGGTCATATTTTGCCCAAACCCCCCTGCAGTTTTTAAAATGTCTGAAATGTCGGAAATTTCACTCCTGAGCGTGATTTTTGAGCGGAATTCTGACTCTCTGCACCTATTTTCAGTTTCAAATTACGACGTTTCATACCGAAAATATGCCAATTACTGTAAACGGCGATGGGTCATATTTTGACCCAAACCCCATTGCAGTTTTCAAAATGTCTGAAATGTCGGAAATTTGATCCTGAGCGTGATTTTGGAGCCGAATTCTGACTCTGTGCACCTATTTTCAGTTTCAAATTACGACGTTTCATACCGAAAATTTGCCAATTACTGAAAACGGCGAAGGGTCATATTTTGCCCAAACCCCCCTGCAGTTTTCAAAATGTCTGAAATGTCGGAAATTTGACTCCTGAGCGTGATTTTTTATCCGAATTCTGACTCTCTGCACCTATTTTCAGTTTCGAATTACGAATTTTTGTACCGAAAATATGCCAATTACTGAAAACGGCGATGGGTCATATTTTGGCCAAACCCCCCCTGCAGTTTTAAAATGTTTGAAATGTCGGAAATTTGATTCCTGAGCGTGATTTTTGAGCCGAATTCTGACTCTCTGCACCTATTTTCAGTTTCAAATTACAACGTTTCATACCGAAAATATGCTAATTACTGAAAACGGCGATGGGTCATATTTTGCCCAAACCCCCCTGCAGTTTTTAAAATGTCCGAAATGTCGGAAATTTGACTATTGAGCGTGATTTTTGAGCCGAATTCTGACTCTCTGCACCTATTTTCAGTTTCAAATTACGACATTTCATACCGAAAATATGCCAATTACTGTAAACGGCGATGGGACATATTTTGACCAAACCCCCCTGCAGTTTTCAAAATGTCTGAAATGTCGGAAATTTGACTCCTGAGCGTGATTTTTTATCCGAATTCTGACTCTCTGCCCCTATTTTCAGTTTCAAATTACGACTTTTTATACCGAAAATATGCCAATTACTGTAAACAACGATGGGTCATATTTTGCCCATACCCCCCTGCAGTTTTCAAAATGTCTGAAATGTCGGAAATTTGACTCCTGAGCGTGATTTTTCAGCCGAATTCTGACTCTCTGCACCTATTTTCAGTTTCAAAATACGACGTTTCATACCGAAAATATGCCAATTACTGAAAACTGCGAAGGGTCATATTTTGCCCAAACCCCCCTGCAGTTTTTAAAATATCTGAAATGTCGGAAATTTGACTCCTGAGCGTGATTTTTGAGCCGAATTCTGACTCTCTGCACCTATTTTCATTTTCAAATACGACGTTTCATACCGAAAATAGGCCAATTACTGTAAACGGCGATGGGTCATATTTTGCCCAAACCCCCCTGCAGTTTTCAAAATGTCTGAAATGTCGGAAATTTGACTCCTGAGCGTGATTTTTTATCCGAATGCTGACTCTCTGCACCGATTTTCAGTTTCGATTACGACTTTTTATACCGAAAATATGCCAATTACTGAAAACGGCGATGGGTCATATTTTGGCCAAACCCCCCTGCAGTTTTTAAAATGTCTGAAATGTCGGAAATTTGACTCATGAGCGTGTATTTTGAGCCGAATTCTGACTCTCTGCACCTATTTTCAGTTACAAATTACGACGTTTTATACCGAAAATATCCCAATTACTGTAAACATCGATGGGTCATATTTTGCACAAACCCCCCCGCAGTTTTCAAAATGTCTAAAATGTCGGAAATTTGACTCCTGAGCGTGATTTTTGAGCCGAATTCTGACTCTCTGCACCTATTTTCAGTTTCAAATTACGACGTTTCATACCGAAAATATGCCAATTACTGTAAACGGCGATGGGTCATATTTTGCCCAAACCCCCCCCCCCTGCAGTTTTCAAAATGTCTGAAATGTCGGAAATTTGACTATTGAGCGTGATTTTTGACCCGAAGTCTGACTCTCTGCATCTATTTTCAGTTTCAAAATACGACGTTTCATACCGAAAATCTGCCATTTACTGAAAACGGCTAATGGGTCATATTTTGCCCAAACCCCCCTGGAGTTTTTAAAATGTCTGAAATGTCGGAAATTGGACTCCTGAGCGTGATTTTTGAGCGGAATTCTGACTCTCTGCACCTATTTTCAGTTTCAAATTACGACGTTTCAAACCGAAAATATGCCAATTACTGTAAACGGCGATGGGTCGTATTTTGCTCAAACCCCCATGCAGTTTTCAAAATGTCTGAAATGTCGGAAATTTGATCCTGAGCGTGATTTTGGAGCCGAATTCTGACTCTCTGCACCTATTTTCAGTTTCAAATTACGACGTTTCATACCGAAAATATGCCAATTACTGAAAACGGCGAAGGGTCATATTTTGCCCAAACCCCCCTGCAGTTTTCAAAATGTCTGAAATGTCGGAAATTTGACTCCTAAGCGCGATTTTTTATCCGAATTCTGACTCTCTGCCCCTATTTTCAGTTTCAAATTACGAATTTTTGTACCGAAAATATGCCAATTACTGAAAACGGCGATGGGTCATATTTTGCCCAAACCCCCCTGCAGTTTTTAAAATGTCCAAAATGTCGGAAATTTGCTTCCTGAGCGTGATTTTTGAGCCGAAATCTGACTCTCTGCACCTATTTTCAGTTTCAAATTACGACTTTTCATACCGAAAATATGCCAATTACTCTAAACGGCGATGGGTCATATTTTGCCAAAACCCCCCTGCAGTTTTCAAAATGGCTGAATTGTCGGAAATTTGACTCCTGAGCGTGATTTTTTATCGGAATTCTGACTCTCTGCATCTATTTTCAGTTTCAAATTACGACTTTTTATACCGAAAATATGCCAATTACTGAAAACGGCGATGGGTCATATTTTGCCCAAACCCCCCTGCAGTTTTCAAAGTGTCGGAAATGTCGGAAATTTGACTCCTGAGCGTGATTTTTGAGCCGAATTTTGGCTCTTTGCACCTATTTTCAATTTCAAATTACGACTTTTTATACCGAAAATATGCCAATTACTGAAAACGGCGATGGGTCATATTTTGCCCAAACCACCCCTGCAGTTTTCAAAATGTCTGAAATGTCGGAAATTTGACTCCTGAGCGTGATTTTTTTGCCGAATTTTGGCTCTCTGCACCTATTTTCAATTTCAAATTACGAATTTTTATACCGAAAATATGCCAATTACTGAAAACGGCGATGGGTCATATTTTGCCCATACCACCCTGCAGTTTTCAAAATGTCTGAAATGTCGAAAATTTGACTCCTGAGCGTGATTTTTGAGCCGAATTCTGACTCTCTGCACCTATTATCAGGTTCAAATTACGACGTTTCATACCGAAAATATGCCATTTACTGAAAACGGCGATGGGTCGTATTTTGCCCAAACCCCCCTGCAGTTTTAAAAATGTCTGAAATGTCGGAAATTTGACTCCTGAGCGTGATTTTTTATCCGAATTCTGATTCTCTGCACCTATTTTCAGTTTCAAAATACGACGTTTCATACCGAAAATATGCCATTTACTGAAAACGGCTAATGGGTCATATTTTGCCCAAACCCCCCTGCAGTTTTTAAAATGTCTGAAATGTCGGAAATTGGACTCCTGAGCGTGATTTTTGAGCGGAATTCTGACTCTCTGCACCTATTTTCAGTTTCAAATTACGACGTTTCATACCGAAAATATGCCAATTACTGTAAACGGCGATGGGTCAAATTTTGCCCAAACACCCCTGCAGTTTTCAAAATGTCTGAAATGTCGGAAATTTGATCCTGAGCGTGATTTTGGAGCCGAATTCTGACTCTCTGCACCTATTTTCAGTTTCAAATTACGACGTTTCATACCGAAAATATGCCAATTACTGAAAACGGCGAAGGGTCATATTTTGCCCAAACCCCCCTGCAGTTTTCAAAATGTCTGAAATGTCGGAAATTTGACTCCTGAGCGTGATTTTTTATCCGAATTCTGACTCTCTGCCCCTTTTTTCAGCTTCAAATTACGAATTTTTGTACCGAAAATATGCCAATTACTGAAAACGGCGATGGGTCATATTTTGCCCATACCTCCCTGCAGTTTTCAAAATGTCTGAAATGTCGAAAATTTGACTCCTGAGCGTGATTTTTGAGCCGAATTCTGACCCTCTGCACCTATTTTCAGGTTCAAATTACGACGTTTCATACCGAAAATATGCCATTTACTGAAAACGGCGATGGGTCGTATTTTGCCCAAACCCCCCCTGCAGTTTTAAAAATGTCTGAAATGTCGGAAATTTGACTCCTGAGCGTGATTTTTGAGCCGAATTCTGACTCTCTGCACCTATTTTCAGTTTCAAATTACGACGTTTCATACCGAAAATATGCCAATTACTAAAAACGGCTAATGGGTCATATTTTGCCCAAACCCCCCTGCAGTTTTTAAAATGTCTGAAATGTCGGAAATTTCACTCCTGAGCGTGATTTTTGAGCGGAATTCTGACTCTCTGCACCTATTTTCAGTTTCAAATTACGACGTTTCATACCGAAAATATGCCAATTACTGTAAACGGCGATGGGTCATATTTTGACCCAAACCCCATTGCAGTTTTCAAAATGTCTGAAATGTCGGAAATTTGATCCTGAGCGTGATTTTGGAGCCGAATTCTGACTCTCTGCACCAATTTTCAGTTTCAAATTACGACGTTTCATACCGAAAATTTGCCAATTACTGAAAACGGCGAAGGGTCATATTTTGCCCAAACCCCCCTGCAGTTTTCAAAATGTCTGAAATGTCGGAAATTTGACTCCTGAGCGTGATTTTTTATCCGAATTCTGACTCTCTGCACCTATTTTCAGTTTCGAATTACGAATTTTTGTACCGAAAATATGCCAATTACTGAAAACGGCGATGGGTCATATTTTGGCCAAACCCCCCCTGCAGTTTTAAAATGTTTGAAATGTCGGAAATTTGATTCCTGAGCGTGATTTTTGAGCCGAATTCTGACTCTCTGCACCTATTTTCAGTTTCAAATTACAACGTTTCATACCGAAAATATGCTAATTACTGAAAACGGCGATGGGTCATATTTTGCCCAAACCCCCCTGCAGTTTTTAAAATGTCCGAAATGTCGGAAATTTGACTATTGAGCGTGATTTTTGAGCCGAATTCTGACTCTCTGCACCTATTTTCAGTTTCAAATTACGACATTTCATACCGAAAATATGCCAATTACTGTAAACGGCGATGGGACATATTTTGACCAAACCCCCCTGCAGTTTTCAAAATGTCTGAAATGTCGGAAATTTGACTCCTGAGCGTGATTTTTTATCCGAATTCTGACTCTCTGCCCCTATTTTCAGTTTCAAATTACGACTTTTTATACCGAAAATATGCCAATTACTGTAAACAACGATGGGTCATATTTTGCCCATACCCCCCTGCAGTTTTCAAAATGTCTGAAATGTCGGAAATTTGACTCCTGAGCGTGATTTTTCAGCCGAATTCTGACTCTCTGCACCTATTTTCAGTTTCAAAATACGACGTTTCATACCGAAAATATGCCAATTACTGAAAACTGCGAAGGGTCATATTTTGCCCAAACCCCCCTGCAGTTTTTAAAATATCTGAAATGTCGGAAATTTGACTCCTGAGCGTGATTTTTGAGCCGAATTCTGACTCTCTGCACCTATTTTCATTTTCAAATACGACGTTTCATACCGAAAATATGCCAATTACTGTAAACGGCGATGGGTCATATTTTGCCCAAACCCCCCTGCAGTTTTCAAAATGTCTGAAATGTCGGAAATTTGACTCCTGAGCGTGATTTTTTATCCGAATGCTGACTCTCTGCACCGATTTTCAGTTTCGATTACGACTTTTTATACCGAAAATATGCCAATTACTGAAAACGGCGATGGGTCATATTTTGGCCAAACCCCCCTGCAGTTTTTAAAATGTCTGAAATGTCGGAAATTTGACTCATGAGCGTGTATTTTGAGCCGAATTCTGACTCTCTGCACCTATTTTCAGTTTCAAATTACGACGTTTTATACCGAAAATATCCCAATTACTGTAAACATCGATGGGTCATATTTTGCACAAACCCCCCCGCAGTTTTCAAAATGTCTAAAATGTCGGAAATTTGACTCCTGAGCGTGATTTTTGAGCCGAATTCTGACTCTCTGCACCTATTTTCAGTTTCAAATTACGACGTTTCATACCGAAAATATGCCAATTACTGTAAACGGCGATGGGTCATATTTTGCCCAAACCCCCCCCCCCCTGCAGTTTTCAAAATGTCTGAAATGTCGGAAATTTGACTATTGAGCGTGATTTTTGACCCGAAGTCTGACTCTCTGCATCTATTTTCAGTTTCAAAATACGACGTTTCATACCGAAAATCTGCCATTTACTGAAAACGGCTAATGGGTCATATTTTGCCCAAACCCCCCTGGAGTTTTTAAAATGTCTGAAATGTCGGAAATTGGACTCCTGAGCGTGATTTTTGAGCGGAATTCTGACTCTCTGCACCTATTTTCAGTTTCAAATTACGACGTTTCAAACCGAAAATATGCCAATTACTGTAAACGGCGATGGGTCGTATTTTGCTCAAACCCCCATGCAGTTTTCAAAATGTCTGAAATGTCGGAAATTTGATCCTGAGCGTGATTTTGGAGCCGAATTCTGACTCTCTGCACCTATTTTCAGTTTCAAATTACGACGTTTCATACCGAAAATATGCCAATTACTGAAAACGGCGAAGGGTCATATTTTGCCCAAACCCCCCTGCAGTTTTCAAAATGTCTGAAATGTCGGAAATTTGACTCCTAAGCGCGATTTTTTATCCGAATTCTGACTCTCTGCCCCTATTTTCAGTTTCAAATTACGAATTTTTGTACCGAAAATATGCCAATTACTGAAAACGGCGATGGGTCATATTTTGCCCAAACCCCCCTGCAGTTTTTAAAATGTCCAAAATGTCGGAAATTTGCTTCCTGAGCGTGATTTTTGAGCCGAAATCTGACTCTCTGCACCTATTTTCAGTTTCAAATTACGACTTTTCATACCGAAAATATGCCAATTACTGTAAACGGCGATGGGTCATATTTTGCCAAAACCCCCCTGCAGTTTTCAAAATGGCTGAATTGTCGGAAATTTGACTCCTGAGCGTGATTTTTTATCGGAATTCTGACTCTCTGCATCTATTTTCAGTTTCAAATTACGACTTTTTATACCGAAAATATGCCAATTACTGAAAACGGCGATGGGTCATATTTTGCCCAAACCCCCCTGCAGTTTTCAAAGTGTCGGAAATGTCGGAAATTTGACTCCTGAGCGTGATTTTTGAGCCGAATTTTGGCTCTTTGCACCTATTTTCAATTTCAAATTACGACTTTTTATACCGAAAATATGCCAATTACTGAAAACGGCGATGGGTCATATTTTGCCCAAACCACCCCTGCAGTTTTCAAAATGTCTGAAATGTCGGAAATTTGACTCCTGAGCGTGATTTTTTTGCCGAATTTTGGCTCTCTGCACCTATTTTCAATTTCAAATTACGAATTTTTATACCGAAAATATGCCAATTACTGAAAACGGCGATGGGTCATATTTTGCCCATACCACCCTGCAGTTTTCAAAATGTCTGAAATGTCGAAAATTTGACTCCTGAGCGTGATTTTTGAGCCGAATTCTGACTCTCTGCACCTATTATCAGGTTCAAATTACGACGTTTCATACCGAAAATATGCCATTTACTGAAAACGGCGATGGGTCGTATTTTGCCCAAACCCCCCTGCAGTTTTAAAAATGTCTGAAATGTCGGAAATTTGACTCCTGAGCGTGATTTTTTATCCGAATTCTGATTCTCTGCACCTATTTTCTGTTTCAAAATACGACGTTTCATACCGAAAATATGCCAATTACTGTAAACGGCGATGGGTCATATTTTGCCCAAACCCCCTGCAGTTTTCAAAATGTCTGAAATGTCGGAAATTTGACTCCTGAGCGTGATTTTTGAGCCGAATTCTGACTCTCTGCACCTATTTTCAGTTTCAAATTACGACGTTTCATACCGAAAATATGCCATTTACTGAAAGCGGCTAATGGGTCATATTTTGCCCAAACCCCCCTGCAGTTTTTAAAATGTCTGAAATGTCGGAAATTGGACTCCTGAGCGTGATTTTTGAGCAGAATTCTGACTCTCTGCACCTATTTTCAGTTTCAAATTACGACGCTTCATACCGAAAATATGCCAATTACTGTAAACGGCGATGGGTCATATTTTGCCCAAACCCCCCTGCAGTTTTCAAAATGTCTGAAATGTCGGAAATTTGATCCTGAGCATGATTTTGGAGCCGAATTCTGACTCTCTGCACCTATTTTCAGTTTCAAATTACGACGTTTCATACCGAAAATATGCCAATTACTGAAAACGGCGAAGGGTCATATTTTGCCCAAACCCCCCTGCAGTTTTCAAAATGTCTGAAATGTCGGAAATTTGACTCCTGAGCGTGATTTTTTATCCGAATTCTGACTCTCTGCACCTATTTTCTGTTTCGAATTACGAATTTTTGTACCGAAAATATGCCAATTACTGAAAACGGCGATGGGTCATATTTTGGCCAAACCCCCCTGCAGTTTTCAAAATGTTTGAAATGTCGGAAATTTGATTCCTGAGCGTGATTTTTGAGCCGAATTCTGACTCTCTGCACCTATTTTCAGTTTCAAATTACAACGTTTCATACCGAAAATATGCCAATTACTGAAAACGGCGATGGGTCATATTTTGCCCAAACCCCCCTGCAGTTTTTAAAATGTCTGAAATGTCGGAAATTTGACTATTGAGCGTGATTTTTTATCCGAATTCTGACTCTCTGCACCTATTTTCAGTTTCAAATTACGACTTTTTATACCGAAAATATGCCAATTACTGAAAACGGCGATGGGTCATATTTTGCCCAAACCCCCCTGCAGTTTTCAAAATGTCTGAAATGTCGGAAATTTGACTCCTGAGCGTGATTTTTTTGCCGAATTTTGGCTCTCTGCACCTATTTTCAGTTTCAAATTACGACGTTTCATACCGAAAATATGCCAATTACTGTAAACGGCGATGGGTCATATTTTGCCCAAACCCCCCTGCAGTTTTCAAAATGTCGGAAATGTCGGAAATTTGACTCCTGAGCGTGATTTTTGAGCCGAATTTTGGCTCTTTGCACCTATTTTCAATTTCAAATTACGACTTTTTATACCGAAAATATGCCAATTACTGAAAACGGCGATGGGTCATATTTTGCCCATACCACCCCTGCAGTTTTCAAAATGTCTGAAATGTCGGAAATTTGACTCCTGAGCGTGATTTTTTTGCCGAATTTTGGCTCTCTGCACCTATTTTCAATTTCAAATTACGAATTTTTATACCGAAAATATGCCAATTACTGAAAACGGCGATGGGTCATATTTTGCCCATACCACCCTGCAGTTTTCAAAATGTCTGAAATGTCGAAAATTTGACTCCTGAGCGTGATTTTTGAGCCGAATTCTGACTCTCTGCACCTATTTTCAGGTTCAAATTACGACGTTTCATACCGAAAATATGCCATTTACTGAAAACGGCGATGGGTCGTATTTTGCCCAAACCCCCCTGCAGTTTTAAAAATGTCTGAAATGTCGGAAATTTGACTCCTGAGCGTGATTTTTTATCCGAATTCTGATTCTCTGCACCTATTTTCTGTTTCAAAATACGACGTTTCATACCGAAAATATGCCAATTACTGTAAACGGCGATGGGTCATATTTTGCCCAAACCCCCTGCAGTTTTCAAAATGTCTGAAATGTCGGAAATTTGACTCATGAGCGTGATTTTTGAGCCGAATTCTGACTCTCTGCACCTATTTTCAGTTTCAAATTACGACGTTTCATACCGAAAATATGCCATTTACTGAAAACGGCTAATGGGTCATATTTTGCCCAAACCCCCCTGCAGTTTTCAAAATGTCTGAAATGTCGAAAATTGGACTCCTGAGCGTGATTTTTGAGCGGAATTCTGACTCTCTGCACCTATTTTCAGTTTCAAATTACGACGTTTCATACCGAAAATATGCCAATTACTGTAAACGGCGATGGGTCATATTTTGCCCAAACCCCCCTGCAGTTTTCAAAATGTCTGAAATGTCGGAAATTTGATCCTGAGCATGATTTTGGAGCCGAATTCTGACTCTCTGCACCTATTTTCAGTTTCAAATTACGACGTTTCATACCGAAAATATGCCAATTACTGAAAACGGCGAAGGGTCATATTTTGCCCAAACCCCCCTGCAGTTTTCAAAATGTCTGAAATGTCGGAAATTTGACTCCTGAGCGTGATTTTTGAGCCGAATTTTGACTCTCTGCACCTATTTTCAGTTTCAAATTACGACGTTTCATACCGAAAATATGCCAATTACTGTAAACGGCGATGGGTCATATTTTGCCCAAACCCCCCTGCAGTTTTCAAAATGGCTGAATTGTCGGAAATTTGACTCCTGAGCGTGATTTTTTATCGGAATTCTGACTCTCTGCACCTATTTTCAGTTTCAAATTACGACTTTTTATACCGAAAATATGCCAATTACTGAAAACGGCGATGGGTCATATTTTGCCCAAACCCCCCTGCAGTTTTCAAAATGTCGTAAATGTCGGAAATTTGACTCCTGAGCGTGATTTTTGAGCCGAATTTTGGCTCTTTGCACCTATTTTCAATTTCAAATTACGACTTTTTGTACCGAAAATATGCCAATTACTGAAAACGGCGATGGGTCATATTTTGCCCAAACCACCCCTGCAGTTTTCAAAATGTCTGAAATGTCGGAAATTTGACTCCTGAGCGTGATTTTTTTGCCGAATTTTGGCTCTCTGCACCTATTTTCAATTTCAAATTACGACTTTTTATACCGAAAATATGCCAATTACTGAAAACGGCGATGGGTCATATTTTGCCCATACCACCCTGCAGTTTTCAAAATGTCTGAAATGTCGAAAATTTGACTCCTGAGCGTGATTTTTGAGCCGAATTCTGACTCTCTGCACCTATTTTCAGTTTCAAATTACGACGTTTCATACCGAAAATATGCCAATTACTGTAAACGGCGATGGGTCAAATTTTGCCCAAACCACCCTGCAGTTTTCAAAATGTCTGAAATGTCGGAAATTTGATCCTGAGCGTGATTTTGGAGCCGAATTCTGACTCTCTGCACCTATTTTCAGGTTCAAATTACGACGTTTCATACCGAAAATATGCCAATTACTGAAAACGGCGAAGGGTCATATTTTGCCCAAACCCCCCTGCAGTTTTCAAAATGTCTGAAATGTCGGAAATTTGACTCCTAAGCGCGATTTTTTATCCGAATCCTGACTCTCTGCCCCTATTTTCAGTTTCAAATTACGAATTTTTGTACCGAAAATATGCCAATTACTGAAAACGGCGATGGGTCATATTTTGCCCAAACCCCCCTGCAGTTTTTAAAATGTCCAAAATGTCGGAAATTTGACTCCTGAGCGTGATTTTTGGGCCGAAATCTGACTCTCTGCACCTATTTTCAGTTTCAAATTACGACTTTTCATACCGAAAATATGCCAATTACTGTAAACGGCGATGGGTCATATTTTGCCCAAACCCCCAGCAGTTTTCAAAATGGCTGAATTGTCGGAAATTTGACTCCTGAGCGTGATTTGTTATCGGAATTCTGACTCTCTGCACCTATTTTCAGTTTCAAATTACGACTTTTTATACCGAAAATATGCCACTTACTGAAAACGGCGATGGGTCATATTTTGCCCAAACCCCCCTGCAGTTTTCAAAATGTCGGAAATGTCGGAAATTTGACTCCTGAGCGTGATTTTTGAGCCGAATTTTGGCTCTTTGCACCTTTTTTCAATTTCAAATTACGACTTTTTATACCGAAAATATGCCAATTACTGAAAACGGCGATGGGTCATATTTTGCCCAAACCACCCCTGCAGTTTTCAAAATGTCTGAAATGTCGAAAATTGGACTCCTGAGCGTGATTTTTGAGCGGAATTCTGACTCTCTGCACCTATTTTCAGTTTCAAATTACGACGTTTCATACCGAAAATATGCCAATTACTGTAAACGGCGATGGGTCATATTTTGCCCAAACCCCCCTGCAGTTTTCAAAATGTCTGAAATGTCGGAAATTTGATCCTGAGCATGATTTTGGAGCCGAATTCTGACTCTCTGCACCTATTTTCAGTTTCAAATTACGACGTTTCATACCGAAAATATGCCAATTACTGAAAACGGCGAAGGGTCATATTTTGCCCAAACCCCCCTGCAGTTTTCAAAATGTCTGAAATGTCGGAAATTTGACTCCTGAGCGTGATTTTTGAGCCGAATTTTGACTCTCTGCACCTATTTTCAGTTTCAAATTACGACGTTTCATACCGAAAATATGCCAATTACTGTAAACGGCGATGGGTCAAATTTTGCCCAAACCACCCTGCAGTTTTCAAAATGTCTGAAATGTCGGAAATTTGATCCTGAGCGTGATTTTGGAGCCGAATTCTGACTCTCTGCACCTATTTTCAGGTTCAAATTACGACGTTTCATACCGAAAATATGCCAATTACTGAAAACGGCGATGGGTCATATTTTGCCCAAACCCCCCTGCAGTTTTCAAAATGTCTGAAATGTCGGAAATTTGACTCCTAAGCGCGATTTTTTATCCGAATCCTGACTCTCTGCCCCTATTTTCAGTTTCAAATTACGAATTTTTGTACCGAAAATATACCAATTACTGAAAACGGCGATGGGTCATATTTTGCCCAAACCCCCCTGCAGTTTTCAAAATGTCGTAAATGTCGGAAATTTGACTCCTGAGCGTGATTTTTGAGCCGAATTTTGGCTCTTTGCACCTATTTTCAATTTCAAATTACGACTTTTTATACCGAAAATATGCCAATTACTGAAAACGGCGATGGGTCATATTTTGCCCAAACCACCCCTGCAGTTTTCAAAATGTCTGAAATGTCGAAAATTTGACTCCTGAGCGTGATTTTTTTGCCGAATTTTGGCTCTCTGCACCTATTTTCAATTTCAAATTACGACTTTTTATACCGAAAATATGCCAATTACTGAAAACGGCGATGGGTCATATTTTGCCCATACCACCCTGCAGTTTTCAAAATGTCTGAAATGTCGAAAATTTGACTCCTGAGCGTGATTTTTGAGCCGAATTCTGACTCTCTGCACCTATTTTCAGTTTCAAATTACGACGTTTCATACCGAAAATATGCCAATTACTGTAAACGGCGATGGGTCAAATTTTGCCCAAACCACCCTGCAGTTTTCAAAATGTCTGAAATGTCGGAAATTTGATCCTGAGCGTGATTTTGGAGCCGAATTCTGACTCTCTGCACCTATTTTCAGGTTCAAATTACGACGTTTCATACCGAAAATATGCCAATTACTGAAAACGGCGAAGGGTCATATTTTGCCCAAACCCCCCTGCAGTTTTCAAAATGTCTGAAATGTCGGAAATTTGACTCCTAAGCGCGATTTTTTATCCGAATCCTGACTCTCTGCCCCTATTTTCAGTTTCAAATTACGAATTTTTGTACCGAAAATATGCCAATTACTGAAAACGGCGATGGGTCATATTTTGCCCAAACCCCCCTGCAGTTTTTAAAATGTCCAAAATGTCGGAAATTTGACTCCTGAGCGTGATTTTTGGGCCGAAATCTGACTCTCTGCACCTATTTTCAGTTTCAAATTACGACTTTTCATACCGAAAATATGCCAATTACTGTAAACGGCGATGGGTCATATTTTGCCCAAACCCCCAGCAGTTTTCAAAATGGCTGAATTGTCGGAAATTTGACTCCTGAGCGTGATTTTTTATCGGAATCTGACTCTCTGCACCTATTTTTAGTTTCAAATTACGACTTTTTATACCGAAAATATGCCAATTACTGAAAACGGCGATGGGTCATATTTTGCCCAAACCCCCCTGCAGTTTTCAAAATGTCGGAAATGTCGGAAATTTGACTCCTGAGCGTGATTTTTGAGCCGAATTTTGGCTCTTTGCACCTTTTTTCAATTTCAAATTACGACTTTTTATACCGAAAATATGCCAATTACTGAAAACGGCGATGGGTCATATTTTGCCCAAACCACCCCTGCAGTTTTTAAAATGTCTGAAATGTCGGAAATTTGACTCCTGAGTGTGATTTTTTTGCCGAATTTTGGCTCTCTGCACCTATTTTCAATTTCAAATTACGACTTTTTATACCGAAAATATGCCAATTACTGAAAACGGCGATGGGTCATATTTTGCCCATACCACCCTGCAGTTTTCAAAATGTCTGAAATGTCGAAAATTTGACTCCTGAGCGTGATTTTTGAGCCGAATTCTGACTCTCTGCACCTATTTTCAGGTTCAAATTACGACGTTTCATACCGAAAATATGCCATTTACTGAAAACGGCGATGGGTCGTATTTTGCCCAAACCCCCCTGCAGTTTTAAAAATGTCTGAAATGTCGGAAATTTGACTCCTGAGCGTGATTTTTTATCCGAATTCTGATTCTCTGCACCTATTTTCTGTTTCAAAATAAAACGTTTCATACCGAAAATATGCCAATTACTGTAAACGGCGATGGGTCATATTTTGCCCAAACGCCCTGCAGTTTTGAAAATGTCTGAAATGTCGGAAATTGGACTCCTGAGCGTGATTTTTGAGCGGAATTCTGACTCTCTGCACCTATTTTCAGTTTCAAATTACGACGTTTCATACCGAATATATGCCAATTACTGTCAACGGCGATGGGTCATATTTTGCCCAAACCCCCCTGCAGTTTTCAAAATGTCTGAAATGTCGGAAATTTGATCCTGAGCATGATTTTGAAGCCGAATTCTGACTCTCTGCACCTATTTTCAGTTTCAAATTACGACGTTTCATACCGAAAATATGCCAATTACTGAAAACGGCGAAGGGTCATATTTTGCCCAAACCCCTCTGCAGTTTTCAAAATGTCTGAAATGTCGGAAATTTGACTCCTGAGCGTGATTTTTTATCCGAATTCTGACTCTCTGCACCTATTTTCAGTTTCGAATTACGAATTTTTGTACCGAAAATATGCCAATTACTGAAAACGGCGATGGGTCATATTTTGGCCAAACCCCCCCTGCAGTTTTCAAAATGTTTGAAATGTCGGAAATTTGATTTCTGAGCGTGATTTTTGAGCCGAATTCTGACTCTCTGCACCTATTTTCAGTTTCAAATTACAACGTTTCATACCGAAAATATGCCAATTACTGAAAACGGCGATGGGTCATATTTTGCCCAAACCCCCCTGCAGTTTTCAAAATGTCGGAAATGTCGGAAATTTGACTATTGAGCGTGATTTTTTATCCGAATTCTGACTCTCTGCACCTATTTTCAGTTTCAAATTACGACATTTCATACCGAAAATATGCCAATTACTGTAAACGGCGATGGGTCATATTTTGACCAAACCCCCCTGCAGTTTTCAAAATGTCTGATATGTCGGAAATTTGACTCCTGAGCGTGATTTTTTATCCGAATTCTGACTCTCTGCACCTATTTTCAGTTTCAAATTACGACTTTTTATACCGAAAATATGCCAATTACTGAAAACGGCGATGGGTCATATTTTGCCCAAACCCCCCTGCAGTTTTCAAAATGTCTGAAATGTCGGAAATTTGACTCCTGAGCGTGATTTTTGAGCCGAATTTTGACTCTCTGCACCTATTTTCAGTTTCAAATTACGACGTTTCATACCGAAAATATGCCAATTACTGTATACGGCGATGGGTCATATTTTGCCCAAACCCCCCTGCAGTTTTCAAAATGGCTGAATTGTCGGAAATTTGACTCCTGAGCGTGATTTTTTATCGGAATTCTGACTCTCTGCACCTATTTTCAGTTTCAAATTACGACTTTTTATACCGAAAATATGCCAATTACTGAAAACGGCGATGGGTCATATTTTGCTCAAACCCCCCTGCAGTTTTCAAAATGTCGGAAATGTCGGAAATTTGACTCCTGAGCCTGGTTTTTGAGCCGAATTTTGGCTCTTTGCACCTATTTTCAATTTCAAATTACGACTTTTTATACCGAAAATATGCCAATTACTGAAAACGGCGATGGGTCATATTTTGCCCAAACCACCCCTGCAGTTTTCAAAATGTCTGAAATGTCGGAAATTTGACTCCTGAGCGTGATTTTTTTTGCCGAATTTTGGCTCTCTGCACCTATTTTCAATTTCAAATTACGACTTTTTATACCGAAAATATGCCAATTACTGAAAACGGCGATGGGTCATATTTTGCCCATACCACCCTGCAGTTTTCAAAATGTCTGAAATGTCGAAAATTTGACTCCTGAGCGTGATTTTTGAGCCGAATTCTGACTCTCTGTACCTATTTTCAGGTTCAAATTACGACGTTTCATACCGAAAATATGCCATTTACTGAAAACGGCGATGGGGTCGTATTTTGCCCAAACCCCCCTGCAGTTTTAAAAATGTATGAAATGTCGGAAATTTGACTCCTGAGCGTGATTTTTTATCCGAATTCTGATTCTCTGCACCTATTTTCTGTTTCAAAATACGACGTTTCATACCGAAAATATGCCAATTACTGTAAACGGCGATGGGTCATATTTTGCCCAAACCCCCTGCAGTTTTCAAAATGTCTGAAATGTCGGAAATTTGACTCCTGAGCGTGATTTTTGAGCCAAATTCTGACTCTCTGCACCTATTTTCAGTTTCAAATTACGACGTTTCATACGGAAAATATGCCATTTACTGAAAACGGCTAATGGGTCATATTTTGCCATAACCCCCCTGCAGTTTTTAAAATGTCTGAAATGTCCGAAATTGGACTCCTGAGCGTGATTTTTGAGCGGAATTCTGACTCTCTGCACCTATTTTCAGTTTCAAATTACGACGTTTCATACCGAAAATATGCCAATTACTGTAAACGGCGATGGGTCATATTTTGCCCAAACCCCCCTGCAGTTTTAAAATGTCTGAAATGTCGGAAATTTGATCCTGAGCATGATTTTGGAGCCGAATTCTGACTCTCTGCACCTATTTTCAGTTTCAAATTACGACGTTTCATACCGAAAATATGCCAATTACTGTAAACGGCGATGGGTCATATTTTGCCCAAACCCCCTGCAGTTTTCAAAATGTCTGAAATGTCGGAAATTTGACTCCTGAGCGTGATTTTTGAGCCGAATTCTGACTCTCTGCACCTATTTTCAGTTTCAAATTACGACGTTTCATACCGAAAATATGCCATTTACTGAAAATGGCTAATGGGTCATATTTTGCCCAAACCCCCCTGCAGTTTTTAAGATGTCTGAAATGTCGGAAATTGGACTCCTGAGCGTGATTTTTGAGCGGAATTCTGACTCTCTGCACCTATTTTCAGTTTCAAATTACGACGTTTCATACCGAAAATATGCCAATTACTGTAAACGGCGATGGGTCATATTTTGCCCAAACCCCCCTGCAGTTTTCAAAATGTCTGAAATGTCGGAAATTTGATCCTGAGCATGATTTTGGAGCGGAATTCTGACTCTCTGCACCTATTCTCAGTTTCAAATTACGACGTTTCATACCGAAAATATGCCAATTACTGAAAACGGCGATGGGTCATATTTTGCCCAAACCCCCCTGCAGTTTTCAAAATGTCTGAAATGTCGGAAATTTGACTCCTGAGCGTGATTTTTTTATCCGAATTCTGACTCTCTGCACCTATTTTCAGTTTCGAATTACGAATTTTTGTACCGAAAATATGCCAATTACTGAAAACGGCGATGGGTCATATTTTGGCCAAACCCCCCTGCAGTTTTCAAAATGTTTGAAATGTCGGAAATTTGATTCCTGAGCGTGATTTTTGAGCCGAATTCTGACTCTCTGCACCTATTTTCAGTTTCAAATTACAACGTTTCATACCGAAAATATGCCAATTACTGAAAACGGCGATGGGTCATATTTTGCCCAAACCCCCCTGCAGTTTTTAAAATGTCTGAAATGTCGGAAATTTGACTATTGAGCGTGATTTTTTATCCGAATTCTGACTCTCTGCACCTATTTTCAGTTTCAAATTACGACTTTTTATACCGAAAATATGCCAATTACTGAAAACGGCGATGGGTCATATTTTGCCCAAACCCCCCTGCAGTTTTCAAAATGTCTGAAATGTCGGAAATTTGACTCCTGAGCGTGATTTTTGAGCCGAATTTTGACTCTCTGCACCTATTTTCAATTTCAAATTACGACTTTTTGTACCGAAAATATGCCAATTACTGAAAACGGCGATGGGTCATATTTTGCCCAAACCACCCCTGCAGTTTTCAAAATGTCTGAAATGTCGGAAATTTGATCCTGAGCATGATTTTGGAGCGGAATTCTGACTCTCTGCACCTATTTTCAGTTTCAAATTACGACGTTTCATACCGAAAATATGCCAATTACTGAAAACGGCGATGGGTCATATTTTGCCCAAACCCCCCTGCAGTTTTCAAAATGTCTGAAATGTCGGAAATTTGACTCCTGAGCGTGATTTTTTATCCGAATTCTGACTCTCTGCACCTATTTTCAGTTTCGAATTACGAATTTTTGTACCGAAAATATGCCAATTACTGAAAACGGCGATGGGTCATATTTTGGCCAAACCCCCCTGCAGTTTTCAAAATGTTTGAAATGTCGGAAATTTGATTCCTGAGCGTGATTTTTGAGCCGAATTCTGACTCTCTGCACCTATTTTCAGTTTCAAATTACAACGTTTCATACCGAAAATATGCCAATTACTGAAAACGGCGATGGGTCATATTTTGCCCAAACCCCCCTGCAGTTTTTAAAATGTCTGAAATGTCGGAAATTTGACTATTGAGCGTGATTTTTTATCCGAATTCTGACTCTCTGCACCTATTTTCAGTTTCAAATTACGACTTTTTATACCGAAAATATGCCAATTACTTAAAACGGCGATGGGTCATATTTTGCCCAAACCCCCCTGCAGTTTTCAAAATGTCGGAAATGTCGGAAATTTGACTCCTGAGCGTGATTTTTGAGCCGAATTTTGGCTCTTTGCACCTATTTTCAATTTCAAAATACGACTTTTTGTACCGAAAATATGCCAATTACTGAAAACGGCGATGGGTCATATTTTGCCCAAACCACCCCTGCAGTTTTCAAAATGTCTGAAATGTCGGAAATTTGACTCCTGAGCGTGATTTTTTTGCCGAATTTTGGCTCTCTGCACCTATTTTCAATTTCAAATTACGACTTTTTATACCGAAAATATGCCAATTACTGAAAACGGCGATGGGTCATATTTTGCCCATACCACCCTGCAGTTTTCAAAATGTCTTAAATGTCGAAAATTTGACTCCTGAGCGTGATTTTTGAGCCGAATTCTGACTCTCTGCACCTATTTTCAGGTTCAAATTACGACGTTTCATACCGAAAATATGCCATTTACTGAAAACGGCGATGGGTCGTATTTTGCCCAAACCCCCCTGCAGTTTTAAAAATGTCTGAAATGTCGGAAATTTGACTCCTGAGCGTGATTTTTTATCCGAATTCTGATTCTCTGCACCTATTTTCTGTTTCAAAATACGACGTTTCATACCGAAAATATGCCAATTACTGTAAACGGCGATGGGTCATATTTTGCCCAAACCCCCTGCAGTTTTCAAAATGTCTGAAATGTCGGAAATTTGACTCCTGAGCGTGATTTTTGAGCCGAATTCTGACTCTCTGCACCTATTTTCAGTTTCAAATTACGACGTTTCAGACCGAAAATATGCCATTTACTGAAAATGGCTAATGGGTCATATTTTGCCCAAAACCCCCTGCAGTTTTTAAAATGTCTGAAATGTCGGAAATTGGACTCCTGAGCGTGATTTTTGAGCGGAATTCTGACTCTCTGCACCTATTTTCAGTTTCAAATTACGACGTTTCATACCGAAAATATGCCAAATACTGTAAACGGCGATGGGTCATATTTTGCCCAAACCCCCCTGCAGTTTTCAAAATGTCTGAAATGTCGGAAATTTGATCCTGAGCATGATTTTGGAGCGGAATTCTGACTCTCTGCACCTATTTTCAGTTTCAAATTACGACGTTTCATACCGAAAATATGCCAATTACTGAAAACGGCGATGGGTCATATTTTGCCCAAACCCCCCTGCAGTTTTCAAAATGTCTGAAATGTCGGAAATTTGACTCCTGAGCGTGATTTTTGAGCCGAATTTTGACTCTCTGCACCTATTTTCAATTTCAAATTACGACTTTTTGTACCGAAAATATGCCAATTACTGAAAACGGCGATGGGTCATATTTTGCCCAAACCACCCCTGCAGTTTTCAAAATGTCTGAAATGTCGGAAATTTGATCCTGAGCATGATTTTGGAGCGGAATTCTGACTCTCTGCACCTATTTTCAGTTTCAAATTACGACGTTTCATACCGAAAATATGCCAATTACTGAAAACGGCGATGGGTCATATTTTGCCCAAACCCCCCTGCAGTTTTCAAAATGTCTGAAATGTCGGAAATTTGACTCCTGAGCGTGATTTTTTATCCGAATTCTGACTCTCTGCACCTATTTTCAGTTTCGAATTACGAATTTTTGTACCGAAAATATGCCAATTACTGAAAACGGCGATGGGTCATATTTTGGCCAAACCCCCCTGCAGTTTTCAAAATGTTTGAAATGTCGGAAATTTGATTCCTGAGCGTGATTTTTGAGCCGAATTCTGACTCTCTGCACCTATTTTCAGTTTCAAATTACAACGTTTCATACCGAAAATATGCCAATTACTGAAAACGGCGATGGGGTCATATTTTGCCCAAACCCCCCTGCAGTTTTTAAAATGTCTGAAATGTCGGAAATTTGACTATTGAGCGTGATTTTTTATCCGAATTCTGACTCTCTGCACCTATTTTCAGTTTCAAATTACGAATTTTTATACCGAAAATATGCCAATTACTTAAAACGGCGATGGGTCATATTTTGCCCAAACCCCCCTGCAGTTTTCAAAATGTCGGAAATGTCGGAAATTTGACTCCTGAGCGTGATTTTTGAGCCGAATTTTGGCTCTTTGCACCTATTTTCAATTTCAAATTACGACTTTTTGTACCGAAAATATGCCAATTACTGAAAACGGCGATGGGTCATATTTTGCCCAAACCACCCCTGCAGTTTTCAAAATGTCTGAAATGTCGGAAATTTGACTCCTGAGCGTGATTTTTTTGCCGAATTTTGGCTCTCTGCACCTATTTTCAATTTCAAATTACGACTTTTTATACCGAAAATATGCCAATTACTGAAAACGGCGATGGGTCATATTTTGCCCATACCACCCTGCAGTTTTCAAAATGTCTTAAATGTCGAAAATTTGACTCCTGAGCGTGATTTTTGAGCCGAATTCTGACTCTCTGCACCTATTTTCAGGTTCAAATTACGACGTTTCATACCGAAAATATGCCATTTACTGAAAACGGCGATGGGTCGTATTTTGCCCAAACCCCCCTGCAGTTTTAAAAATGTCTGAAATGTCGGAAATTTGACTCCTGAGCGTGATTTTTTATCCGAATTCTGATTCTCTGCACCTATTTTCTGTTTCAAAATACGACGTTTCATACCGAAAATATGCCAATTACTGTAAACGGCGATGGGTCATATTTTGCCCAAACCCCCTGCAGTTTTCAAAATGTCTGAAATGTCGGAAATTTGACTCCTGAGCGTGATTTTTGAGCCGAATTCTGACTCTCTGCACCTATTTTCAGTTTCAAATTACGACGTTTCAGACCGAAAATATGCCATTTACTGAAAATGGCTAATGGGTCATATTTTGCCCAAAACCCCCTGCAGTTTTTAAAATGTCTGAAATGTCGGAAATTGGACTCCTGAGCGTGATTTTTGAGCGGAATTCTGACTCTCTGCACCTATTTTCAGTTTCAAATTACGACGTTTCATACCGAAAATATGCCAATTACTCTAAACGGCGATGGGTCATATTTTGCCCAAACCCCCCTGCAGTTTTCAAAATGTCTGAAATGTCGGAAATTTGATCCTGAGCATGATTTTGGAGCGGAATTCTGACTCTCTGCACCTATTTTCAGTTTCAAATTACGACGTTTCATACCGAAAATATGCCAATTACTGAAAACGGCGATGGGTCATATTTTGCCCAAACCCCCCTGCAGTTTTCAAAATGTCTGAAATGTCGGAAATTTGACTCCTGAGCGTGATTTTTTATCTGAATTCTGACTCTCTGCACCTATTTTCAGTTTCGAATTACGAATTTTTGTACCGAAAATATGCCAATTACTGAAAACGGCGATGGGTCATATTTTGGCCAAACCCCCCTGCAGTTTTCAAAATGTTTGAAATGTCGGAAATTTGATTCCTGAGCGTGATTTTTGAGCCGAATTCTGACTCTCTGCACCTATTTTCAGTTTCAAATTACAACGTTTCATACCGAAAATATGCCAATTACTGAAAACGGCGATGGGTCATATTTTGCCCAAACCCCCCTGCAGTTTTTAAAATGTCTGAAATGTCGGAAATTTGACTATTGAGCGTGATTTTTTATCCGAATTCTGACTCTCTGCACCTATTTTCAGTTTCAAATTACGACTTTTTATACCGAAAATATGCCAATTACTGAAAACGGCGATGGGTCATATTTTGCCCAAACCCCCATGCAGTTTTCAAAATGGCTGAATTGTCGGAAATTTGACTCCTGAGCGTGATTTTTTTTCGGAATTCTGACTCTCTGCACCTATTTTCAGTTTCAAATTACGACTTTTTATACCGAAAATATGCCAATTACTGAAAACGGCGATGGGTCATATTTTGCCCAAACCCCCCTGCAGTTTTCAAAATGTCTGAAATGTCGGAAATTTGACTCCTGAGCGTGATTTTTGAGCCGAATTTTGGCTCTTTGCACCTATTTTCAGTTTCAAATTACGAAGTTTCATACCGAAAATATGCCAATTACTGTAAACGGCGATGGGTCATATTTTGCCCAAACCCCCATGCAGTTTTCAAAATGGCTGAATTGTCGGAAATTTGACTCCTGAGCGTGATTTTTTTTCGGAATTCTGACTCTCTGCACCTATTTTCAGTTTCAAATTACGACTTTTTATACCGAAAATATGCCAATTACTGAAAACGGCGATGGGTCATATTTTGCCCAAACCCCCCTGCAGTTTTCAAAATGTCGTAAATGTCGGAAATTTGACTCCTGAGCGTGATTTTTGAGCCGAATTTTGGCTCTTTGCACCTATTTTCAATTTCAAATTACGACTTTTTATACCGAAAATATGCCAATTACTGAAAACGGCGATGGGTCATATTTTCCCAAACCACCCCTGCAGTTTTCAAAATGTCTGAAATGTCGGAAATTTGACTCCTGAGCGTGATTTTTTTGCCGAATTTTGGCTCTCTGCACCTATTTTCAATTTCAAATTACGACTTTTTATACCGAAAATATGCCAATTACTGAAAACGGCGATGGGTCATATTTTGCCCATACCACCCTGCAGTTTTCAAAATGTCTGAAATGTCGAAAATTTGACTCCTGAGCGTGATTTTTGAGCGGAATTCTGACTCTCTGCACCTATTTTCAGGTTCAAATTACGACGTTTCATACCGAAAATATGCCATTTACTGAAAACGGCGATGGGTCGTATTTTGCCCAAACCCCCCTGCAGTTTTAAAAATGTCTGAAATGTCGGAAATTGGACTCCTGAGCGTGATTTTTGAGCGGAATTCTGACTCTTTGCACCTAATTTCAGTTTCAAATTACGACGTTTCATACCGAAAATATGCCAATTACTGTAAACGGCGATGGGTCAAATTTTGCCCAAACCACCCTGCAGTTTTCAAATATCTGAAACGTCGGAAATTTGATCCTGAGCGTGATTTTGGAGCCGAATTCTGACTCTCTGCACCTATTTTTAGTTTCAAATTACGACGTTTCATACCGAAAATATGCCAATTACTGAAAACCGCGAAGGGTCATATTTTGCCCAAACCCCCCTGCAGTTTTCAAAATGTCTGAAATGTCGGAAATTTGACTCCTAAGCGCGATTTTTTATCCGAATTCTGACTCTCTGCCCCTATTTTCAGTTTCAAATTACGAATTTTTGTACCGAAAATATGCCAATTACTGAAAACGGCGATGGGTCATATTTTGCCCAAACCCCCCTGCAGTTTTTAAAATGTCCAAAATGTCGGAAATTTGACTCCTGAGCGTGATTTTTGAGCTGAAATCTGACTCTCTGCACCTATTTTCAGTTTCAAATTACGACTTTTCATACCGAAAATATGCCAATTACTGTAAACGGCGATGGGTCATATTTTGCCCAAACCCCCCTGCAGTTTTCAAAATGGCTGAATTGTCGGAAATTTGACTCCTGAGCGTGATTTTTGAGCCGAATTCTGACTCTCTGCACCTATTTTCAGTTTCAAATTACGACTTTTTATACCGAAAATATGCCAATTACTGAAAACGGCGATGGGTCATATTTTGCCCAAACCCCCCTGCAGTTTTCAAAATGTCTGAAATGTCGGAAATTTGACTCCTGAGCGTGATTTTTGAGCCGAATTTTGACTCTCTGCACCTATTTTCAGTTTCAAATTACGACGTTTCATACCGAAAATATGCCAATTACTGTAAACGGCGATGGGTCATATTTTGCCCAAACCCCCCTGCAGTTTTCAAAATGGCTGAATTGTCGGAAATTTGACTCCTGAGCGTGATTTTTTATCGGAATTCTGACTCTCTGCACCTATTTTCAGTTTCAAATTACGACTTTTTATACCGAAAATATGCCAATTACTGAAAACGGCGATGGGTCATATTTTGCCCAAACCCCCCTGCAGTTTTCAAAATGTCGGAAATGTCGGAAATTTGACTCCTGAGCGTGATTTTTGAGCCGAATTTTGGCTCTTTGCACCTATTTTCAATTTCAAATTACGACTTTTTATACCGAAAATATGCCAATTACTGAAAACGGCGATGGGTCATATTTTGCCCAAACCACCCCTGCAGTTTTCAAAATGTCTGAAATGTCGGAAATTTGACTCCTGAGCGTGATTTTTTTGCCGAATTTTGGCTCTCTGCACCTATTTTCAATTTCAAATTACGACTTTTTATACCGAAAATATGCCAATTACTGAAAACGGCGATGGGTCATATTTTGCCCATACCACCCTGCAGTTTTCAAAATGTCTTAAATGTCGAAAATTTGACTCCTGAGCGTGATTTTTGAGCTGAATTCTGACTCTCTGCACCTATTTTCAGGTTCAAATTACGACGTTTCATACCGAAAATATGCCATTTACTGAAAACGGCGATGGGTCGTATTTTGCCCAAACCCCCCTGCAGTTTTAAAAATGTCTGAAATGTCGGAAATTTGACTCCTGAGCGTGATTTTTTATCCGAATTCTGATTCTCTGCACCTATTTTCTGTTTCAAAATACGACGTTTCATACCGAAAATATGCCAATTACTGTAAACGGCGATGGGTCATATTTTGCCCAAACCCCCTGCAGTTTTCAAAATGTCTGAAATGTCGGAAAATTGACTCCTGAGCGTGATTTTTGAGCCGAATTCTGACTCTCTGCACCTATTTTCAGTTTCAAATTACGACGTTTCATACCGAAAATATGCCATTTACTGAAAATGGCTAATGGGTCATATTTTGCCCAAACCCCCCTGCAGTTTTTAAAATGTCTGAAATGTCGGAAATTGGACTCCTGAGCGTGATTTTTGAGCGGAATTCTGACTCTCTGCACCTATTTTCAGTTTCAAATTACGACGTTTCATACCGAAAATATGCCAATTACTGTAAACGGCGATGGGTCATATTTTGCCCAAACCCCCCTGCAGTTTTCAAAATGTCTGAAATGTCGGAAATTTGATCCTGAGCATGATTTTGGAGCCAAATTCTGACTCTCTGCACCTATTTTCAGTTTCAAATTACGACGTTTCATACCGAAAATATGCCAATTACTGAAAACGGCGATGGGTCATATTTTGCCCAAACCCCCCTGCAGTTTTCAAAATGTCTGAAATGTCGGAAATTTGACTCCTGAGCGTGATTTTTTATCCGAATTCTGACTCTCTGCACCTATTTTCAGTTTCGAATTACGAATTTTTGTACCGAAAATATGCCAATTTCTGAAAACGGCGATGGGTCATATTTTGGCCAAACCCCCCTGCAGTTTTCAAAATGTTTGAAATGTCGGAAATTTGATTCCTGAGCGTGATTTTTGAGCCGAATTCTGACTCTCTGCACCTATTTTCAGTTTCAAATTACAACGTTTCATACCGAAAATATGCCAATTACTGAAAACGGCGATGGGTCATATTTTGCCCAAACCCCCCTGCAGTTTTTAAAATGTCTGAAATGTCGGAAATTTGACTATTGAGCGTGATGTTTGAGCGGAATTCTGACTCTCTGCACCTATTTTCAGTTTCAAATTACGACATTTCATACCGAAAATATGCCAATTACTGTAAACGGCGATGGGTCATATTTTGACCAAACCCCCCCTGCAGTTTTCAAAATGTCTGAAATGTCGGAAATTTGACTCCTGAGCGTGATTTTTTATCCGAATTCTGACTCTCTGCACCTATTTTCAGTATCAAATTACGACTTTTTATACCGAAAATATGCCAATTACTGAAAACATTGAAGGGTCATATTTTGCCCAAACCCCCTTGCAGTTTTCAAAATTGACTCCTGAGCGTGATTTTTGAGCCGAATTCTGACTCTCTGCACCTATTTTCAGTTTCAAATTACGACTTTTTATACCGAAAATATGCCAATTACTGAAAACAACGATGGGTCATATTTTGCCCATACCACCCTGCAGTTTTCAAAATGTCTGGTATGTCGAAAATTTGACTCCTGAGCGTGATTTTTTATCCGAATTCTGACTCTCTGCACCTATTTTCAGGTTCAAATTATGACGTTTCATACCGAAAATATGCCATTTACTGAAAACGGCGATGGGTCGTATTTTGCCCAAACCCCCCTGCAGTTTTAAAAATGTCTGAAATGTCGGAAATTTGACTCCTGAGCGTGATTTTTTATCCGAAATCTGATTCTCTGCACCTATTTTCTGTTTCAAAATACGACGTTTCATACCGAAAATATGCCAATTACTGTAAACAGCGATGGGTCATATTTTGCCCAAACCCCCTTCAGTTTTCAAAATGTCTGAAATGTCGGAAATTTGACTCCTGAGCGTGATTTTTGAGCCGAATTCTGACTCTCTGCACCTATTTTCATTTTCAAATTACGACGTTTCATACCGAAAATATGCCAATTACTGTAAACGGCGATGGGTCAAATTTTGCCCAAACCACCCTGCAGTTTTCAAAATGTCTGAAATGTCGGAAATTTGATCCTGAGCGTGATTTTGGAGCCGAATTCAGACTCTCTGCACCTATTTTCAGGTTCAAATTACGACGTTTCATACCGAAAATATGCCAATTACTGAAAACGGCGAAAGGTCATATTTTGCCCAAACCCCCCTGCAGTTTTCAAAATGTCTGAAATGTCGGAAATTTGACTCCTAAGCGCGATTTTTTATCCGAATTCTGACTCTCTGCCCCTATTTTCAGTTTCAAATTACGAATTTTTGTACCGAAAATATGCCAATTACTGAAAACGGCGATGGGTCATATTTTGCCCAAACCCCCCTGCAGTTTTTAAAATGTCCAAAATGTCGGAAATTTGACTCCTGAGCGTGATTTTTGAGCCGAAATCTGACTCTCTGCACCTATTTTCAGTTTCAAATTACGAATTTTCATACCGAAAATATGCCAATTACTGTAAACGGCGATGGGTCATATTTTGCCCAAACCCCCAGCAGTTTTCAAAATGGCTGAATTGTCGGAAATTTGACTCCTGAGCGTGATTTTTTATCGGAATTCTGACTCTCTGCACCTATTTTCAGTTTCAAATTACGACTTTTTATATCGAAAATATGCCAATTACTGAAAACGGCGATGGGTCATATTTTGCCCAAACCCCCCTGCAGTTTTCAAAATGTCGGAAATGTCGGAAATTTGACTCCTGAGCGTGATTTTTGAGCCGAATTTTGGCTCTTTGCACCTTTTTTCAATTTCAAATTACGACTTTTTATACCGAAAATATGCCAATTACTGAAAACGGCGATGGGTCATATTTTGCCCAAACCACCCCTGCAGTTTTCAAAACGTCTGAAATGTCGGAAATTTGACTCCTGAGCGTGATTTTTTTGCCGAATTTTGGCTCTCTGCACCTATTTTCAATTTCAAATTACGACTTTTTATACCGAAAATATGCCAATTACTGAAAACGGCGATGGGTCATATTTTGCCCATACCACCCTGCAGTTTTCAAAATGTCTGAAATGTCGAAAATTTGACTCCTGAGCGTGATTTTTGAGCCGAATTCTGACTCTCTGCACCTATTTTCAGGTTCAAATTACGACGTTTCATACCGAAAATATGCCATTTACTGAAAACGGCGATGGGTCGTATTTTGCCCAAACCCCCCTGCAGTTTTAAAAATGTCTGAAATGTCGGAAATTGGACTCCTGAGCGTGATTTTTGAGCAGAATTCTGACTCTCTGCACCTATTTTCAGTTTCAAATTACGACGTTTCATACCGAAAATATGCCAATTACTGTAAACGGCGATGGGTCGTATTTTGCCCAAACCCCCCTGCAGTTTTCAAAATGTCTGAAATGTCGGAAATTTGACTCCTAAGCGCAATTTTTTACCCGAATTCTGACTCTCTGCCCCTATTTTCAGTTTCAAATTACGAATTTTTGTACCGAAAATATGCCAATTACTGAAAACGGCGATGGGTCATATTTTGCCCAAACCCCCCTGCAGTTTTCAAAATGGCTGAATTGTCGGAAATTTGACTCCTGAGCGTGATTTTTTATCGGAATCTGACTCTGCACCTATTTTCAGTTTCAAATTACGACTTTTTATACCGAAAATATGCCAATTACTGAAAACGGCGATGGGTCATATTTTGCCCAAACCCCCCTGCAGTTTTCAAAATGTCGGAAATGTCGGAAATTTGACTCCTGAGCGTGATTTTTGAGCCGAATTTTGGCTCTTTGCACCTTTTTTCAATTTCAAATTACGACTTTTTATACCGAAAATATGCCAATTACTGAAAACGGCGATGGGTCATATTTTGCCCAAACCACCCCTGCAGTTTTTAAAATGTCTGAAATGTCGGAAATTTGACTCCTGATCGTGATTTTTTTGCCGAATTTTGGCTCTCTGCACCTATTTTCAATTTCAAATTACGACTTTTTATACCGAAAATATGCCAATTACTGAAAACGGCGATGGGTCATATTTTGCCCATACCACCCTGCAGTTTTCAAAATGTCTGAAATGTCGAAAATTTGACTCCTGAGCGTGATTTTTGAGCCGAATTCTGACTCTCTGCACCTATTTTCAGGTTCAAATTACGACGTTTCATACCGAAAATATGCCATTTACTGAAAACGGCGATGGGTCGTATTTTGCCCAAACCCCCCTGCAGTTTTAAAAATGTCTGAAATGTCGGAAATTTGACTCCTGAGCGTGATTTTTTATCCGAATTCTGATTCTCTGCACCTATTTTCTGTTTCAAAATAAAACGTTTCATACCGAAAATATGCCAATTACTGTAAACGGCGATGGGTCATATTTTGCCCAAACGCCCTGCAGTTTTGAAAATGTCTGAAATGTCGGAAATTGGACTCCTGAGCGTGATTTTTGAGCGGAATTCTGACTCTCTGCACCTATTTTCAGTTTCAAATTACGACGTTTCATACCGAAAATATGCCAATTACTGTAAACGGCGATGGGTCATATTTTGCCCAAACCCCCCTGCAGTTTTCAAAATGTCTGAAATGTCGGAAATTTGATCCTGAGCATGATTTTGAAGCCGAATTCTGACTCTCTGCACCTATTTTCAGTTTCAAATTACGAATTTTTGTACCGAAAATATGCCAATTACTGAAAACGGCGATGGGTCATATTTTGGCCAAACCCCCCCTGCAGTTTTCAAAATGTTTGAAATGTCGGAAATTTGATTTCTGAGCGTGATTTTTGAGCCGAATTCTGACTCTCTGCACCTATTTTCAGTTTCAAATTACAACGTTTCATACCGAAAATATGCCAATTACTGAAAACGGCGATGGGTCATATTTTGCCCAAACCCCCCTGCAGTTTTCAAAATGTCGGAAATGTCGGAAATTTGACTATTGAGTGTGATTTTTTATCCGAATTCTGACTCTCTGCACCTATTTTCAGTTTCAAATTACGACATTTCATACCGAAAATATGCCAATTACTGTAAACGGCGATGGGTCATATTTTGACCAAACCCCCCTGCAGTTTTCAAAATGTCTGATATGTCGGAAATTTGACTCCTGAGCGTGATTTTTTATCCGAATTCTGACTCTCTGCACCTATTTTCAGTTTCAAATTACGACTTTTTATACCGAAAATATGCCAATTACTGAAACGGCGATGGGTCATATTTTGCCCAAACCCCCCTGCAGTTTTCAAAATGTCTGAAATGTCGGAAATTTGACTCCTGAGCGTGATTTTTGAGCTGAATTTTGACTCTCTGCACCTATTTTCAGTTTCAAATTACGACGTTTCATACCGAAAATATGCCAATTACTGTAAACGGCGATGGGTCATATTTTGCCCAAACCCCCCTGCAGTTTTCAAAATGGCTGAATTGTCGGAAATTTGACTCCTGAGCGTGATTTTTTATCGGAATTCTGACTCTCTGCACCTATTTTCAGTTTCAAATTACGACTTTTTATACCGAAAATATGCCAATTACTGAAAACGGCGATGGGTCATATTTTGCCCAAACCCCCCTGCAGTTTTCAAAATGTCGGAAATGTCGGAAATTTGACTCCTGAGCGTGGTTTTTGAGCCGAATTTTGGCTCTTTGCACCTATTTTCAATTTCAAATTACGACTTTTTATACCGAAAATATGCCAATTACTGAAAACGGCGATGGGTCATATTTTGCCCAAACCACCCCTGCAGTTTTCAAAATGTCTGAAATGTCGGAAATTTGACTCCTGAGCGTGATTTTTTTGCCGAATTTTGGCTCTCTGCACCTATTTTCAATTTCAAATTACGACTTTTTATACCGAAAATTTGCCAATTACTGAAAACGGCGATGGGTCATATTTTGCCCATACCACCCTGCAGTTTTCAAAATGTCTGAAATGTCGAAAATTTGACTCCTGAGCGTGATTTTTGAGCCGAATTCTGACTCTCTGCACCTATTTTCAGGTTCAAATTACGACGTTTCATACCGAAAATATGCCATTTACTGAAAACGGCGATGGGGTCGTATTTTGCCCAAACCCCCCTGCAGTTTTAAAAATGTCTGAAATGTCGGAAATTTGACTCCTGAGCGTGATTTTTTATCCGAATTCTGATTCTCTGCACCTATTTTCTGTTTCAAAATACGACGTTTCATACCGAAAATATGCCAATTACTGTAAACGGCGATGGGTCATATTTTGCCCAAACCCCCTGCAGTTTTCAAAATGTCTGAAATGTCGGAAATTTGACTCCTGAGCGTGATTTTTGAGCCAAATTCTGACTCTCTGCACCTATTTTCAGTTTCAAATTACGACGTTTCATACGGAAAATATGCCATTTACTGAAAACGGCTAATGGGTCATATTTTGCCATAACCCCCCTGCAGTTTTTAAAAAGTCTGAAATGTCGGAAATTGGACTCCTGAGCGTGATTTTTGAGCGGAATTCTGACTCTCTGCACCTATTTTCAGTTTCAAATTACGACGTTTCATACCGAAAATATGCCAATTACTGTAAACGGCGATGGGTCATATTTTGCCCAAACCCCCCTGCAGTTTTCAAAATGTCTGAAATGTCGGAAATTTGATCCTGAGCATGATTTTGGAGCCGAATTCTGACTCTCTGCACCTATTTTCAGTTTCAAATTACGACGTTTCATACCGAAAATATGCCAATTACTGAAAACGGCGAAGGGTCATATTTTGCACAAACCCCCCTGCAGTTTTCAAAATGTCTGAAATGTCGGAAATTTGACTCCTGAGCGTGATTTTTTATCCGAATTCTGACTCTCTGCACCTATTTTCAGTTTCGAATTACGAATTTTTGTACCGAAAATATGCCAATTACTGAAAACAGCGATGGGTCATATTTTGGCCAAACCCCCCTGCAGTTTTCAAAATGTTTGAAATGTCGGAAATTTGATTCCTGAGCGTGATTTTTGAGCCGAATTCTGACTCTCTGCACCTATTTTCAGTTTCAAATTACAACGTTTCATACCGAAAATATGCCAATTACTGAAAACAGCGATGGGTCATATTTTGCCCAAACCCCCCTGCAGTTTTTAAAATGTCTGAAATGTCGGAAATTTGACTATTGAGCGTGATTTTTGAGCCGAATTCTGACTCTCTGCATCTATTTTCAGTTTCAAATTACGACATTTCATACCAAAAATATGCCAATTACTGCAAACGGCGATGGGTCATATTTTGACCAAACCCCCCTGCAGTTTTCAAAATGTCTGAAATGTCGGAAATTTGACTCCTGAGCGTGATTTTTTATCCGAATTCTGACTCTCTGCACCTATTTTCAGTTTCAAATTACGACTTTTTATACCGAAAATATGCCAATTACTGAAAACGGCGATGGGTCATATTTTGCCCAAACCCCCCTGCAGTTTTCAAAATGTCTGAAATGTCGGAAATTTGACTCCTGAGCGTGATTTTTGAGCCGAATTTTGACTCTCTGCACCTATTTTCAGTTTCAAATTACGACGTTTCATCCGAAAATATGCCAATTACTGTAAACGGCGATGGGTCATATTTTGCCCAAACCCCCCTGCAGTTTTCAAAATGTCGGAAATGTCGGAAATTTGACTCCTGAGCGTGATTTTTGAGCCGAATTTTGGCTCTTTGCACCTATTTTCAATTTCAAATTACGACTTTTTATACCGAAAATATGCCAATTACTGAAAACGGCGATGGGTCATATTTTGCCCAAACCACCCCTGCAGTTTTCAAAATGTCTGAAATGTCGGAAATTTGACTCCTGAGCGTGATTTTTTTGCCGAATTTTGGCTCTCTGCACCTATTTTCAATTTCAAATTACGACTTTTTATACCGAAAATATGCCAATTACTGAAAACGGCGATGGGTCATATTTTGCCCATACCACCCTGCAGTTTTCAAAATGTCTTAAATGTCGAAAATTTGACTCCTGAGCGTGATTTTTGAGCCGAATTCTGACTCTCTGCACCTATTTTCAGGTTCAAATTACGACGTTTCATACCGAAAATATGCCATTTACTGAAAACGGCGATGGGTCGTATTTTGCCCAAACCCCCCTGCAGTTTTAAAAATGTCTGAAATGTCGGAAATTGGACTCCTGAGCGTGATTTTTGAGCAGAATTCTGACTCTCTGCACCTATTTTCAGTTTCAAATTACGATGTTTCATACCGAAAATATGCCAATTACTGTAAACGGCGATGGGTCGTATTTTGCCCAAACCCCCCTGCAGTTTTCAAAATGTCTGAAATGTCGGAAATTTGACTCCTAAGCGCAATTTTTTACCCGAATTCTGACTCTCTGCCCCTATTTTCAGTTTCAAATTACGAATTTTTGTACCGAAAATATGCCAATTACTGAAAACGGCGATGGGTCATATTTTGCCCAAACCCCCCTGCAGTTTTCAAAATGGCTGAATTGTCGGAAATTTGACTCCTGAGCGTGATTTTTTATCGGAATCTGACTCTGCACCTATTTTCAGTTTCAAATTACGACTTTTTATACCGAAAATATGCCAATTACTGAAAACGGCGATGGGTCATATTTTGCCCAAACCCCCCTGCAGTTTTCAAAATGTCGGAAATGTCGGAAATTTGACTCCTGAGCGTGATTTTTGAGCCGAATTTTGGCTCTTTGCACCTTTTTTCAATTTCAAATTACGACTTTTTATACCGAAAATATGCCAATTACTGAAAACGGCGATGGGTCATATTTTGCCCAAACCACCCCTGCAGTTTTTAAAATGTCTGAAATGTCGGAAATTTGACTCCTGATCGTGATTTTTTTGCCGAATTTTGGCTCTCTGCACCTATTTTCAATTTCAAATTACGACTTTTTATACCGAAAATATGCCAATTACTGAAAACGGCGATGGGGTCATATTTTGCCCATACCACCCTGCAGTTTTCAAAATGTCTGAAATGTCGAAAATTTGACTCCTGAGCGTGATTTTTGAGCCGAATTCTGACTCTCTGCACCTATTTTCAGGTTCAAATTACGACGTTTCATACCGAAAATATGCCATTTACTGAAAACGGCGATGGGTCGTATTTTGCCCAAACCCCCCTGCAGTTTTAAAAATGTCTGAAATGTCGGAAATTTGACTCCTGAGCGTGATTTTTTATCCGAATTCTGATTCTCTGCACCTATTTTCTGTTTCAAAATAAAACGTTTCATACCGAAAATATGCCAATTACTGTAAACGGCGATGGGTCATATTTTGCCCAAACGCCCTGCAGTTTTGAAAATGTCTGAAATGTCGGAAATTGGACTCCTGAGCGTGATTTTTGAGCGGAATTCTGACTCTCTGCACCTATTTTCAGTTTCAAATTACGACGTTTCATACCGAAAATATGCCAATTACTGTAAACGGCGATGGGTCATATTTTGCCCAAACCCCCCTGCAGTTTTCAAAATGTCTGAAATGTCGGAAATTTGATCCTGAGCATGATTTTGAAGCCGAATTCTGACTCTCTGCACCTATTTTCAGTTTCAAATTACGAATTTTTGTACCGAAAATATGCCAATTACTGAAAACGGCGATGGGTCATATTTTGGCCAAACCCCCCCTGCAGTTTTCAAAATGTTTGAAATGTCGGAAATTTGATTTCTGAGCGTGATTTTTGAGCCGAATTCTGACTCTCTGCACCTATTTTCAGTTTCAAATTACAACGTTTCATACCGAAAATATGCCAATTACTGAAAACGGCGATGGGTCATATTTTGCCCAAACCCCCCTGCAGTTTTCAAAATGTCGGAAATGTCGGAAATTTGACTATTGAGCGTGATTTTTTATCCGAATTCTGACTCTCTGCACCTATTTTCAGTTTCAAATTACGACATTTCATACCGAAAATATGCCAATTACTGTAAACGGCGATGGGTCATATTTTGACCAAACCCCCCTGCAGTTTTCAAAATGTCTGATATGTCGGAAATTTGACTCCTGAGCGTGATTTTTTATCCGAATTCTGACTCTCTGCACCTATTTTCAGTTTCAAATTACGACTTTTTATACCGAAAATATGCCAATTACTGAAAACGGCGATGGGTCATATTTTGCCCAAACCCCCCTGCAGTTTTCAAAATGTCTGAAATGTCGGAAATTTGACTATTGAGCGTGATTTTTGAGCCGAATTCTGACTCTCTGCACCTATTTTCAGTTTCAAATTACGACATTTCATACCAAAAATATGCCAATTACTGCAAACGGCGATGGGTCATATTTTGACCAAACCCCCCTGCAGTTTTCAAAATGTCTGAAATGTCGGAAATTTGACTCCTGAGCGTGATTTTTTATCCGAATTCTGACTCTCTGCACCTATTTTCAGTTTCAAATTACGACTTTTTATACCGAAAATATGCCAATTACTGAAAACGGCGATGGGTCATATTTTGCCCAAACCCCCCTGCAGTTTTCAAAATGTCTGAAATGTCGGAAATTTGACTCCTGAGCGTGATTTTTGAGCCGAATTTTGACTCTCTGCACCTATTTTCAGTTTCAAATTACGAAGTTTCATCCGAAAATATGCCAATTACTGTAAACGGCGATGGGTCATATTTTGCCCAAACCCCCCTGCAGTTTTCAAAATGGCTAAATTGTCGGAAATTTGACTCTTGAGCGTGATTTTTGAGCCGAATTCTGACTCTCTGCACCTATTTTCAGTTTCAAATTACGACTTTTTATACCGAAAATATGCCAATTACTGAAAACGGCGATGGGTCGTATTTTGCCCAAACCCCCCTGCAGTTTTAAAAATGTCTGAAATGTCGGAAATTTGATTCCTGAGCGTGATTTTTTATCCGAATTCTGATTCTCTGCACCTATTTTCTGTTTCAAAATACGACGTTTCATACCGAAAATATGCCAATTACTGTAAACGGCGATGGGTCATATTTTGCCCAAACCCCCTGCAGTTTTCAAAATGTCTGAAATGTCGGAAATTTGACTCCTGAGCGTGATTTTTGAGCCGAATTCTGACTCTCTGCACCTATTTTCAGTTTCAAATTACGACGTTTCATACCGAAAATATGCCATTTACTGAAAATGGCTAATGGGTCATATTTTGCCCAAACCCCCCTGCAGTTTTAAAATGTCTGAAATGTCGGAAATTGGACTCCTGAGCGTGATTTTTGAGCGGAATTCTGACTCTCTGCACCTATTTTCAGTTTCAAATTACGACGTTTCATACCGAAAATATGCCAATTACTGTAAACGGCGATGGGTCATATTTTGCCCAAACCCCCCTGCAGTTTTCAAAATGTCTGAAATGTCGGAAATTTGATCCTGAGCATGATTTTGGAGCCGAATTCTGACTCTCTGCACCTATTTTCAGTTTCAAATTACGACGTTTCATACCGAAAATATGCCAATTACTGAAAACGGCGATGGGTCATATTTTGCCCAAACCCCCCTGCAGTTTTCAAAATGTCTGAAATGTCGGAAATTTGACTCCTGAGCGTGATTTTTTATCCGAATTCTGACTCTCTGCACCTATTTTCAGTTTCGAATTACGAATTTTTGTACCGAAAATATGCCAATTACTGAAAACGGCGATGGGTCATATTTTGGCCAAACCCCCCTGCAGTTTTCAAAATGTTTGAAATGTCGGAAATTTGATTCCTGAGCGTGATTTTTGAGCCGAATTCTGACTCTCTGCACCTATTTTCAGTTTCAAATTACAACGTTTCATACCGAAAATATGCCAATTACTGAAAACGGCGATGGGTCATATTTTGCCCAAACCCCCCTGCAGTTTTTAAAATGTCTGAAATGTCGGAAATTTGACTATTGAGCGTGATTTTTGAGCCGAATTCTGACTCTCTGCACCTATTTTCAGTTTCAAATTACGACATTTCATACCGAAAATATGCCAATTACTGTAAACGGCGATGGGTCATATTTTGACCAAACCCCCCTGCAGTTTTCAAAATGTCTGAAATGTCGGAAATTTGACTCCTGAGCGTGATTTTTTATCCGAATTCTGACTCTCTGCACCTATTTTCAGTATCAAATTACGACTTTTTATACCGAAAATATGCCAATTACTGAAAACATTGAAGGGTCATATTTTGCCCAAACCCCCTTGCAGTTTTCAAAATTGACTCCTGAGCGTGATTTTTGAGCCGAATTCTGACTCTCTGCACCTATTTTCAGTTTCAAATTACGACTTTTTATACCGAAAATATGCCAATTACTGAAAACAACGATGGGTCATATTTTGCCCATACCACCCTGCAGTTTTCAAAATGTCTGAAATGTCGAAAATTTGACTCCTGAGCGTGATTTTTGAGCCGAATTCTGACTCTCTGCACCTATTTTCAGGTTCAAATTACGACGTTTCATACCGAAAATATGCCATTTACTGAAAACGGCGATGGGTCGTATTTTGCCCAAACCCCCCTGCAGTTTTAAAAATGTCTGAAATGTCGGAAATTTGACTCCTGAGCGTGATTTTTTATCCGAAATCTGATTCTCTGCACCTATTTTCTGTTTCAAAATACGACGTTTCATACCGAAAATATGCCAATTACTGTAAACGGCGATGGGTCATATTTTGCCCAAACCCCCTTCAGTTTTCAAAATGTCCGAAATGTCGGAAATTTGACTCCTGAGCGTGATTTTTGAGCCGAATTCTGACTCTCTGCACCTATTTTCATTTTCAAATTACGACGTTTCATACCGAAAATATGCCATTTACTGAAAACGGCTAATGGGTCATATTTTGCCCAAACCCCCCTGCAGTTTTTAAAATGTCTGAAATGTCGGAAATTGGACTCCTGAGCGTGATTTTTGAGCGGAATTCTGACTCTCTGCACCTATTTTCAGTTTCAAATTACGACGTTTCATACCGAAAATATGCCAATTACTGTAAACGGCGATGGGTCATATTTTGCCCAAACCCCCCTGCAGTTTTCAAAATGTCTGAAATGTCGGAAATTTGATCCTGAGCATGATTTTGGAGCCGAATTCTGACTCTCTGCACCTATTTTCAGTTTCAAATTACAACGTTTCATACCGAAAATATGCCAATTACTGAAAACGGCGATGGGTCATATTTTGCCCAAACCCCCCTGCAATTTTTAAAATGTCTGAAATGTCGGAAATTTGACTATTGAGCGTGATTTTTTATCCGAATTCTGACTCTCTGCACCTATTTTCAGTTTCAAATTACGACTTTTTATACCGAAAATATGCCAATTACTGAAAACGGCGAAGGGTCATATTTTGCCCAAACCCCCCTGCAGTTTTCAAAATGTCTGAAATGTCGGAAATTTGACTCCTGAGCGTGATTTTTGAGCCGAATTTTGACTCTCTGCACCTATTTTCAGTTTCAAATTACGACGTTTCATACCGAAAATATGCCAATTACTGTAAACGGCGATGGGTCATATTTTGCCCAAACCCCCCTGCAGTTTTCAAAATGGCTGAATTGTCGGAAATTTGACTCCTGAGCGTGATTTTTTATCGGAATTCTGACTCTCTGCACCTATTTTCAGTTTCAAATTACGACTTTTTATACCGAAAATATGCCAATTACTGAAAACGGCGATGGGTCATATTTTGCCCAAACCCCCCTGCAGTTTTCAAAATGTCGTAAATGTCGGAAATTTGACTCCTGAGCGTGATTTTTGAGCCGAATTTTGGCTCTTTGCACCTATTTTCAATTTCAAATTACGACTTTTTATACCGAAAATATGCCAATTACTGAAAACGGCGATGGGTCATATTTTGCCCATACCACCCTGCAGTTTTCAAAATGTCTGAAATGTCGAAAATTTGACTCCTGAGCGTGATTTTTGAGCCGAATTCTGACTCTCTGCACCTATTTTCAGGTTCAAATTACGACGTTTCATACCGAAAATATGCCATTTACTGAAAACGGCGATGGGTCGTATTTTGCCCAAACCCCCCTGCAGTTTTAAAAATGTCTGAAATGTCGGAAATTGGACTCCTGAGCGTGATTTTTGAGCGGAATTCTGACTCTCTGCACCGAATTTCAGTTTCAAATTACGACGTTTCATACCGAAAATATGCCAATTACTGTAAACGGCGATGGGTCAAATTTTGCCCAAACCACCCTGCAGTTTTCAAAATGTCTGAAATGTCGGAAATTTGATCCTGAGCGTGATTTTGGAGCCGAATTCTGACTCTCTGCACCTATTTTCAGTTTCAAATTACGACGTTTCATACCGAAAATATGCCAATTACTGAAAACGGCGAAGGGTCATATTTTGCCCAAACCCCCCTGCAGTTTTCAAAATGTCTGAAATGTCGGAAATTTGACTCCTAAGCGCGATTTTTTATCCGAATTCTGACTCTCTGCCCCTATTTTCAGTTTCAAATTACGAATTTTTGTACCGAAAATATGCCAATTACTGAAAACGGCGATGGGTCATATTTTGCCCAAACCCCCCTGCAGTTTTTAAAATGTCCAAAATGTCGGAAATTTGACTCCTGAGCGTGATTTTTGAGCTGAAATCTGACTCTCTGCACCTATTTTCAGTTTCAAATTACGACTTTTCATACCGAAAATATGCCAATTACTGTAAACGGCGATGGGTCATATTTTGCCCAAACCCCCCTGCAGTTTTCAAAATGGCTGAATTGTCGGAAATTTGACTCCTGAGCGTGATTTTTTATCGGAATTCTGACTCTCTGCACCTATTTTCAGTTTCAAATTACGACTTTTTATACCGAAAATATGCCAATTACTGAAAACGGCGATGGGTCATATTTTGCCCAAACCCCCCTGCAGTTTTCAAAATGTCTGAAATGTCGGAAATTTGACTCCTGAGCGTGATTTTTGAGCCGAATTTTGACTCTCTGCACCTATTTTCAGTTTCAAATTACGACGTTTCATACCGAAAATATGCCAATTACTGTAAACGGCGATGGGTCATATTTTGCCCAAACCCCCCTGCAGTTTTCAAAATGGCTAAAATTGTCGGAAATTTGACTCCTGAGCGTGATTTTTTATCGGAATTCTGACTCTCTGCACCTATTTTCAGTTTCAAATTACGACTTTTTATACCGAAAATATGCCAATTACTGAAAACGGCGATGGGTCATATTTTGCCCAAACCCCCCTGCAGTTTTCAAAATGTCGGAAATGTCGGAAATTTGACTCCTGAGCGTTATTTTTGAGCCGAATTTTGGCTCTTTGCACCTATTTTCAATTTCAAATTACGAATTTTTATACCGAAAATATGCCAATTACTGAAAACGGCGATGGCTCATATTTTGCCCAAACCACCCCTGCAGTTTTCAAAATGTCTGAAATGTCGGAAATTTGACTCCTGAGCGTGATTTTTTTGCCGAATTTTGGCTCTCTGCACCTATTTTCAATTTCAAATTACGACTTTTTATACCGAAAATATGCCAATTACTGAAAACGGCGATGGGTCATATTTTGCCCATACCACCCTGCAGTTTTCAAAATGTCTTAAATGTCGAAAATTTGACTCCTGAGCGTGATTTTTGAGCCGAATTCTGACTCTCTGCACCTATTTTCAGGTTCAAATTATGACGTTTCATACCGAAAATATGCCATTTACTGAAAACGGCGATGGGTCGTATTTTGCCCAAACCCCCCTGCAGTTTTAAAAATGTCTGAAATGTCGGAAATTTGACTCCTGAGCGTGATTTTTTATCCGAATTCTGATTCTCTGCACCTATTTTCTGTTTCAAAATACGACGTTTCATACCGAAAATATGCCAATTACTGTAAACGGCGATGGGTCATATTTTGCCCAAACCCCCTGCAGTTTTCAAAATGTCTGAAATGTCGGAAATTTGACTCCTGAGCGTGATTTTTGAGCCGAATTCTGACTCTCTGCACCTATTTTCAGTTTCAAATTACGACGTTTCATACCGAAAATATGCCATTTACTGAAAATGGCTAATGGGTCATATTTTGCCCAAACCCCCCTGCAGTTTTTAAAATGTCTGAAATGTCGGAAATTGGACTCCTGAGCGTGATTTTTGAGCGAAATTCTGACTCTCTGCACCTATTTTCAGTTTCAAATTACGACGTTTCATACCGAAAATATGCCAATTACTGTAAACGGCGATGGGTCATATTTTGCCCAAACCCCCCTGCAGTTTTCAAAATGTCTGAAATGTCGGAAATTTGATCCTGAGCATGATTTTGGAGCCGAATTCTGACTCTCTGCACCTATTTTCAGTTTCAAATTACGACGTTTCATACCGAAAATATGCCAATTACTGAAAACGGCGATGGGTCATATTTTGCCCAAACCCCCCTGCAGTTTTCAAAATGTCTGAAATGTCGGAAATTTGACTCCTGAGCGTGATTTTTTATCCGAATTCTGACTCTCTGCACCTATTTTCAGTTTCGAATTACGAATTTTTGTACCGAAAATATGCCAATTTCTGAAAACGGCGATGGGTCATATTTTGGCCAAACCCCCCTGCAGTTTTCAAAATGTTTGAAATGTCGGAAATTTGATTCCTGAGCGTGATTTTTGAGCCGAATTCTGACTCTCTGCACCTATTTTCAGTTTCAAATTACAACGTTTCATACCGAAAATATGCCAATTACTGAAAACGGCGATGGGTCATATTTTGCCCAAACCCCCCTGCAGTTTTTAAAATGTCTGAAATGTCGGAAATTTGACTATTGAGCGTGATTTTTGAGCCGAATTCTGACTCTCTGCACCTATTTTCAGTTTCAAATTACGACATTTCATACCGAAAATATGCCAATTACTGTAAACGGCGATGGGTCATATTTTGACCAAACCCCCCTGCAGTTTTCAAAATGTCTGAAATGTCGGAAATTTGACTCCTGAGCGTGATTTTTTATCCGAATTCTGACTCTCTGCACCTATTTTCAGTATCAAATTACGACTTTTTATACCGAAAATATGCCAATTACTGAAAACATTGAAGGGTCATATTTTGCCCAAACCCCCTTGCAGTTTTCAAAATTGACTCCTGAGCGTGATTTTTGAGCCGAATTCTGACTCTCTGCACCTATTTTCAGTTTCAAATTACGACTTTTTATACAGAAAATATGCCAATTACTGAAAACAACGATGGGTCATATTTTGCCCATACCACCCTGCAGTTTTCAAAATGTCTGAAATGTCGAAAATTTGACTCCTGAGCGTGATTTTTGAGCCGAATTCTGACTCTCTGCACCTATTTTCAGGTTCAAATTACGACGTTTCATACCGAAAATATGCCATTTACTGAAAACGGCGATGGGTCGTATTTTGCCCAAACCCCCCTGCAGTTTTAAAAATGTCTGAAATGTCGGAAATTTGACTCCTGAGCGTGATTTTTTATCCGAAATCTGATTCTCTGCACCTATTTTCTGTTTCAAAATACGACGTTTCATACCGAAAATATGCCAATTACTGTAAACGGCGATGGGTCATATTTTGCCCAAACCCCCTTCAGTTTTCAAAATGTCCGAAATGTCGGAAATTTGACTCCTGAGCGTGATTTTTGAGCCGAATTCTGACTCTCTGCACCTATTTTCATTTTCAAATTACGACGTTTCATACCGAAAATATGCCATTTACTGAAAACGGCTAATGGGTCATATTTTGCCCAAACCCCCCTGCAGTTTTTAAAATGTCTGAAATGTCGGAAATTGGACTCCTGAGCGTGATTTTTGAGCGGAATTCTGACTCTCTGCACCTAATTTCAGTTTCAAATTACGACGTTTCATACCGAAAATATGCCAATTACTGTAAACGGCGATGGGTCATATTTTGCCCAAACCCCCCTGCAGTTTTCAAAATGTCTGAAATGTCGGAAATTTGATCCTGAGCATGATTTTGGAGCCGAATTCTGACTCTCTGCACCTATTTTCAGTTTCAAATTACGACGTTTCATACCGAAAATATGCCAATTACTGAAAACGGCGATGGGTCATATTTTGCCCAAACCCCCCTGCAGTTTTCAAAATGTCTGAAATGTCGGAAATTTGACTCCTGAGCGTGATTTTTTATCCGAATTCTGACTCTCTGCACCTATTTTCAGTTTCGAATTACGAATTTTTGTACCGAAAATATGCCAATTTCTGAAAACGGCGATGGGTCATATTTTGGCCAAACCCCCCTGCAGTTTTCAAAATGTTTGAAATGTCGGAAATTTGATTCCTGAGCGTGATTTTTGAGCCGAATTCTGACTCTCTGCACCTATTTTCAGTTTCAAATTACAACGTTTCATACCGAAAATATGCCAATTACTGAAAACGGCGATGGGTCATATTTTGCCCAAACCCCCCTGCAGTTTTTAAAATGTCTGAAATGTCGGAAATTTGACTATTGAGCGTGATTTTTGAGCCGAATTCTGACTCTCTGCACCTATTTTCAGTTTCAAATTACGACATTTCATACCGAAAATATGCCAATTACTGTAAACGGCGATGGGTCATATTTTGACCAAACCCCCCTGCAGTTTTCAAAATGTCTGAAATGTCGGAAATTTGACTCCTGAGCGTGATTTTTTATCCGAATTCTGACTCTCTGCACCTATTTTCAGTATCAAATTACGACTTTTTATACCGAAAATATGCCAATTACTGAAAACATTGAAGGGTCATATTTTGCCCAAACCCCCTTGCAGTTTTCAAAATTGACTCCTGAGCGTGATTTTTGAGCCGAATTCTGACTCTCTGCACCTATTTTCAGTTTCAAATTACGACTTTTTATACAGAAAATATGCCAATTACTGAAAACAACGATGGGTCATATTTTGCCCATACCACCCTGCAGTTTTCAAAATGTCTGAAATGTCGAAAATTTGACTCCTGAGCGTGATTTTTGAGCCGAATTCTGACTCTCTGCACCTATTTTCAGGTTCAAATTACGACGTTTCATACCGAAAATATGCCATTTACTGAAAACGGCGATGGGTCGTATTTTGCCCAAACCCCCCTGCAGTTTTAAAAATGTCTGAAATGTCGGAAATTTGACTCCTGAGCGTGATTTTTTATCCGAAATCTGATTCTCTGCACCTATTTTCTGTTTCAAAATACGACGTTTCATACCGAAAATATGCCAATTACTGTAAACGGCGATGGGTCATATTTTGCCCAAACCCCCTTCAGTTTTCAAAATGTCCGAAATGTCGGAAATTTGACTCCTGAGCGTGATTTTTGAGCCGAATTCTGACTCTCTGCACCTATTTTCATTTTCAAATTACGGAGTTTCATACCGAAAATATGCCATTTACTGAAAACGGCTAATGGGTCATATTTTGCCCAAACCCCCCTGCAGTTTTTAAAATGTCTGAAATGTCGGAAATTGGACTCCTGAGCGTGATTTTTGAGCGGAATTCTGACTCTCTGCACCTATTTTCAGTTTCAAATTACGACGTTTCATACCGAAAATATGCCAATTACTGTAAACGGCGATGGGTCATATTTTGCCCAAACCCCCCTGCAGTTTTCAAAATGTCTGAAATGTCGGAAATTTGATCCTGAGCATGATTTTGGAGCCGAATTCTGACTCTCTGCACCTATTTTCAGTTTCAAATTACGACGTTTCATACCGAAAATATGCCAATTACTGAAAACGGCGAAGGGTCATATTTAGCCCAAACCCCCCTGCAGTTTTCAAAATGTCTGAAATGTCGGAAATTTGACTCCTGAGCGTGATTTTTTATCCGAATTCTGACTCTCTGCACCTATTTTCAGTTTCGAATTACGAATTTTTGTGCCGAAAATATGCCAATTACTGAAAACGGCGATGGGTCATATTTTGGCCAAACCCCCCTGCAGTTTTCAAAATGTTTGAAATGTCGGAAATTTGATTCCTGAGCGTGATTTTTGAGCCGAATTCTGACTCTCTGCACCTATTTTCAGTTTCAAATTACAACGTTTCATACCGAAAATATGCCAATTACTGAAAACAGCGATGGGTCATATTTTGCCCAAACCCCCCTGCAGTTTTTAAAATGTCTGAAATGTCGGAAATTTGACTATTGAGCGTGATTTTTTATCCGAATTCTGACTCTCTGCACCTATTTTCAGTTTCAAATTACGACTTTTTATACCGAAAATATGCCAATTACTGAAAACGGCGATGGGTCATATTTTGCCCAAACCCCCCTGCAGTTTTCAAAATGTCTGAAATGTCGGAAATTTGACTCCTGAACGTGATTTTTGAGCCGAATTTTGACTCTCTGCACCTATTTTCAGTTTCAAATTACGACGTTTCATACCGAAAATATGCCAATTACTGTAAACGGCGATGGGTCATATTTTGACCAAACCCCCCTGCAGTTTTCAAAATGTCTGAAATGTCGGAAATTTGACTCCTGAGCGTGATTTTTTATCCGAATTCTGACTCTCTGCACCTATTTTCAGTATCAAATTACGACTTTTTATACCGAAAATATGCCAATTTCTGAAAACATTGAAGGGTCATATTTTGCCCAAACCCCCTTGCAGTTTTCAAAATTGACTCCTGAGCGTGATTTTTGAGCCGAATTCTGACTCTCTGCACCTATTTTCAGTTTCAAATTACGACTTTTTATACCGAAAATATGCCAATTACTGAAAACAACGATGGGTCATATTTTGCCCATACCACCCTGCAGTTTTCAAAATGTCTGAAATGTCGAAAATTTGACTCCTGAGCGTGATTTTTTATCCGAATTCTGACTCTCTGCACCTATTTTCAGGTTCAAATTACGACGTTTCATACCGAAAATATGCCATTTACTGAAAACGGCGATGGGTCGTATTTTGCCCAAACCCCCCTGCAGTTTTAAAAATGTCTGAAATGTCGGAAATTTGACTCCTGAGCGTGATTTTTTATCCGAAATCTGATTCTCTGCACCTATTTTCTGTTTCAAAATACGACGTTTCATACCGAAAATATGCCAATTACTGTAAACGGCGATGGGTCATATTTTGCCCAAACCCCCTTCAGTTTTCAAAATGTCCGAAATGTCGGAAATTTGACTCCTGAGCGTGATTTTTGAGCCGAATTCTGACTCTCTGCACCTATTTTCATTTTCAAATTACGACGTTTCATACCGAAAATATGCCATTTACTGAAAACGGCTAATGGGTCATATTTTACCCAAACCCCCTGCAGTTTTTAAAATGTCTGAAATGTCGGAAATTGGACTCCTGAGCGTGATTTTTGAGCGGAATTCTGACTCTCTGCACCTATTTTCAGTTTCAAATAACGACGTTTCATACCGAAAATATGCCAATTACTGTAAACGGCGATGGGTCATATTTTGCCCAAACCCCCCTGCAGTTTTCAAAATGTCTGAAATGTCGGAAATTTGATCCTGAGCATGGTTTTGGAGCCGAATTCTGACTCTCTGCACCTATTTTCAGTTTCAAATTACGACGTTTCATACCGAAAATATGCCAATTACTGAAAACGGCGAAGGGTCATATTTTGCCCAAACCCCCCTGCAGTTTTCAAAATGTCTGAAATGTCGGAAATTTGACTCCTGAGCGTGATTTTTTATCCGAATTCTGACTCTCTGCACCTATTTTCAGTTTCGAATTACGAATTTTTGTACCGAAAATATGCCAATTACTGAAAACGGCGAAGGGTCATATTTTGGCCAAACCCCCCTGCAGTTTTCAAAATGTTTGAAATGTCGGAAATTTGATTCCTGAGCGTGATTTTTGAGCCGAATGCTGACTCTCTGCACCTATTTTCAGTTTCAAATTACAACGTTTCATACCGAAAATATGCCAATTACTGAAAACGGCGATGGGTCATATTTTGCCCAAACCCCCCTGCAGTTTTTAAAATGTCTGAAATGTCGGAAATTTGACTATTGAGCGTGATTTTTTTATCCGAATTCTGACTCTCTGCACCTATTTTCAGTTTCAAATTACGACTTTTTATACCGAAAATATGCCAATTACTGAAAACGGCGACGGGTCATATTTTGCCCAAACCCCCCCGCAGTTTTCAAAATGTCTGAAATATCGGAAATTTGACTCCTGAGCGTGATTTTTGAGCCGAATTTTGACTCTCTGCACCTATTTTCAGTTTCAAATTACGAAGTTTCATACCGAAAATATGCCAATTACTGTAAACGGCGATGGGTCATATTTTGCCCAAACCCCCCTGCAGTTTTCAAAATGGCTGAATTGTCGGAAATTTGACTCCTGAGCGTGATTTTTTATCGGAATTCTGACTCTCTGCACCTATTTTCAGTTTCAAATTACGACTTTTTTTACCGAAAATATGCCAATTACTGAAAACGGCGATGGGTCATATTTTGCCCAAACCCCCCTACAGTTTTCAAAATGTCGTAAATGTCTGAAATTTGACTCCTGAGCGTGATTTTTGAGCCGAAATTTGGCTCTTTGCACCTATTTTCAATTTCAAATTACGACTTTTTATACCGAAAATATGCTAATTACTGAAAACGGCGATGGGTCATATTTTGCCCAAACCACCCCTACAGTTTTCAAAATGTCTGAAATGTCGGAAATTTGACTCCTGAGCGTGATTTTTTTGGCGAATTTTGGCTCTCTGCACCTATTTTCAATTTCAAATTACGACTTTTTATACCGAAAATATGCCAATTACTGAAAACGGCGATGGGTCATATTTTGCCCATACCACCCTGCAGTTTTCAAAATGTCTGAAATGTCGAAAATTTGACTCCTGAGCGTGATTTTTGAGCCGAATTCTGACTCTCTGCACCTATTTTCAGATTCAAATTACGACGTTTCATACCGAAAATATGCCATTTACTGAAAACGGCGATGGGTCGTATTTTGCCCAAACCCCCCTGCAGTTTTAAAAATGTCTGAAATGTCGGAAATTGGACTCCTGAGCGTGATTTTTGAGCGGAATTCTGACTCTCTGCACCTATTTTCAGTTTCAAATTACGACGTTTCATACCGAAAATATGCCAATTACTGTAAACGGCGATGGGTCAAATTTTGCCCAAACCACCCTGCAGTTTTCAAAATGTCTGAAATGTCGGAAATTTGATCCTGAGCGTGATTTTGGAGCCGAATTCTGACTCTCTGCACCTATTTTCAGTTTCAAATTACGACGTTTCATACCGAAAATATGCCAATTAATGAAAACGGCGAAGGGTCATATTTTGCCCAAACCCCCCTGCAGTTTTCAGAATGTCTGAAATGTCGGAAATTTGACTCCTAAGCGCGATTTTTTATCCGAATTCTGACTCTCTGCCCCTATTTTCAGTTTCAAATTACGAATTTTTGTACCGAAAATATGCCAATTACTGAAAACGGCGATGGGTCATATTTTGCCCAAACCCCCCTGCAGTTTTTAAAATGTCCAAAATGTCGGAAATTTGACTCCTGAGCGTGATTTTTAAGCCGAAATCTGACTCTCTGCACCTATTTTCAGTTTCAAATTACGACTTTTCATACCGAAAATATGCCAATTACTGTAAACGGCGATGGGTCATATTTTGCCCAAACCCCCAGCAGTTTTCAAAATGGCTGAATTGTCGGAAATTTGACTCCTGAGCGTGATTTTTTATCGGAATTCTGACTCTCTGCACCTATTTTCAGTTTCAAATTACGAATTTTTATACCGAAAATATGCCAATTACTGAAAACGGCGATGGGTCATATTTTGCCCAAACCCCCCTGCAGTTTTCAAAATGTCGGAAATGTCGGAAATTTGACTCCTGAGCGTGATTTTTGAGCCGAATTTTGGCTCTTTGCACCTTTTTTCAATTTCAAATTACGACTTTTTATACCGAAAATATGCCAATTACTGAAAACGGCGATGGGTCATATTTTGCCCAAACCACCCCTGCAGTTTTCAAAATGTCTGAAATGTCGGAAATTTGACTCCTGAGCGTGATTTTTTTGCCGAATTTTGGCTCTCTGCACCTATTTTCAATTTCAAATTACGAATTTTTATACCGAAAATATGCCAATTACTGAAAACGGCGATGGGTCATATTTTGCCCATACCACCCTGCAGTTTTCAAAATGTCTGAAATGTCGAAAATTTGACTCCTGAGCGTGATTTTTGAGCCGAATTCTGACTCTCTGCACCTATTTTCAGGTTCAAATTACGACGTTTCATACCGAAAATATCCCAATTACTGAAAACGGCGAAGGGTCATATTTTGCCCAAACCCCCCTGCAGTTTTCAAAATGTCTGAAATGTCGGAAATTGGTCTCCTAAGCGCGATTTTTTATCCGAATTCTGACTCTCTGCCCCTATTTTCAGTTTCAAATTACGAATTTTTGTACCGAAAATATGCCAATTACTGAAAACGGCGATGGGTCATATTTTGCCCAAACCCCCCTGCAGTTTTTAAAATGTCCAAAATGTCGGAAATTTGACTCCTGAGCGTGATTTTTTAGCCGAAATCTGACTCTCTGCACCTATTTTCAGTTTCAAATTACGACTTTTCATACCGAAAATATGCCAATTACTGTAAACGGCGATGGGTCATATTTTGCCCAAACCCCCCTGCAGTTTTCAAAATGGCTGAATTGTCGGAAATTTGACTCCTGAGCGTGATTTTTTATCGGAATTCTGACTCTGTGCACCTATTTTCAGTTTCAAATTACGACTTTTTATACCGAAAATATGCCAATTACTGAAAACGGCGATGGGTCATATTTTGCCCAAACCCCCCTGCAGTTTTCAAAATGTCGGAAATGTCGGAAATTTGACTCCTGAGCGTGATTTTTGAGCCGAATTTTGGCTCTTTGCACTTTTTTTCAATTTCAAATTACGACTTTTTATACCGAAAATATGCCAATTACTGAAAACGGCGATGGGTCATATTTTGCCCAAACCACCCCTGCAGTTTTCAAAATGTCTGAAATGTCGGAAATTTGACTCCTGAGCGTGATTTTTTTGCCGAATTTTGGCTCTCTGCACCTATTTTCAATTTCAAATTACGACTTTTTATACCGAAAATATGCCAATTACTGAAAACAGCGATGGGTCATATTTTGCCCATACCACCCTGCAGTTTTCAAAATGTCTGAAATGTCGAAAATTTGACTCCTGAGCGTGATTTTTGAGCCGAATTCTGACTCTCTGCACCTATTTTCAGGTTCAAATTACGACGTTTCATACCGAAAATATGCCATTTACTGAAAACGGCGATGGGTCGTATTTTGCCCAAACCCCCCTGCAGTTTTAAAAATGTCTGAAATGTCGGAAATTTGACTCCTGAGCGTGATTTTTTATCCGAATTCTGATTCTCTGCACCTATTTTCTGTTTCAAAATAAAACGTTTCATACCGAAAATATGCCAATTACTGTAAACGGCGATGGGTCATATTTTGCCAAAACCCCCTGCAGTTTTCAAAATGTCTGAAATGTCGGAAATTTGACTCCTGAGCGTGATTTTTGAGCCGAATTCTGACTCTCTGCACCTATTTTCAGTTTCAAATTACGACGTTTCATACCGAAAATATGCCATTTACTGAAAACGGCTAATGGGTCATATTTTGCCCAAACCCCCCTGCAGTTTTTAAAATGTCTGAAATGTCGGAAATTGGACTCCTGAGCGTGATTTTTGAGCGGAATTCTGACTCTCTGCACCTATTTTCAGTTTCAAATTACGACGTTTCATACCGAAAATATGCCAATTACTGAAAACGGCGAAGGGTCATATTTTGCCCAAACCCCCCTGCAGTTTTCAAAATGTCTGAAATGTCGGAAATTTGACTCCTGAGCGTGATTTTTTATCCGAATTCTGACTCTCTGCACCTATTTTCAGTTTCGAATTACGAATTTTTGTACCGAAAATATGCCAATTACTGAAAACGGCGATGGGTCATATTTTGGCCAAACCCCCCTGCAGTTTTCAAAATGTTTGAAATGTCGGAAATTTGATTCCTGAGCGTGATTTTTGAGCCGAATTCTGACTCTCTGCACCTATTTTCAGTTTCAAATTACAACGTTTCATACCGAAAATATGCCAATTGTGGGAACCGACCTGTGAGATTTATATTTATTTAATTTATATGAATTTATATTTACGTTAATTTATATACTTATATAGCAATTTGTATAATGATAAGTGGACTGTATTTCTGCAATAATCTCATAATCTCACAAATCGATCCTCTACACATTAGGGGGGGGGTTATTAAATTAATATATATATGCAGCCAATCAAACTACAGAAATAACTACATACATTAAAGAGGTTCCTTATCTTATAGTACAGCAGGTTAGTCCACCAGGTATAACTAGGGTGTAGACACCAAATTATCCTCTTTGAGGTAGCTTCCATATCACCCAGTAACTGGTGCACAAATCTTGCATCCTCGTCTTGACCTGTCAAAAGTGCGCTAGCTGTGAAGCCAGATACCTATATATGACAAGTATATCAGAGAAAACAGTACATGGAACATGAAGACCTGGCTTAATTACCTTTAGTTTGAGGCTTCCATGTGATCTAACCGGATCACCCTATATAATGACATTAATGGCCACTAATGATAAATAATGGGTTTCGGAAAGAACACTTAACTTGATTTGTTGACAGCGTGTTGACAGATGGTACACCTTTGGTATCCATAACACTACGTCCAAGTAAAATTAACAGGAGCCGAATTTGCTCCCGTGTGAGCCTCTGGTCTCGTATAACAACAATGGCTGCCCTCCTTCCCCACTCTGACGCCTGGCCTACTTTGTCCAGATTTCAGAAAGTGATAGAAGGGTCACATTTACTCTACTTTAATATTGATAATTAAGTTAATTTATATAAGATGTTTTTATGATGGTAAAGTCCAAAGACTAATGTATTTAAGAACAATTCCCAGCAGAATAGCTGGTGAATTATAATAGTATGTGGTGATGATATCCCGTTTTCTATAGACGGTAATTCCACTACAAGTTACGTTTTCTATGGGTAACTTGTTGGTAATACAGCTATTATCTGTATGATATATTAAATGGTGTCGGATTTTCCGACACCAATTACGGAAAACGGCGATGGGTCATATTTTGCCCAAACCCCCCTGCAGTTCTTAAAATGTCTGAAATGTCGGAAATTTGACTATTGAGCGTGATTTTTTAGCCGAATTCTGACTCTCTGCACCTATTTTCAGTTTCAAATTACGACATTTCATACCGAAAATATGCCAATTACTGTAAACGGCGATGGGTCATATTTTGACCAAACCCCCCTGCAGTTTTCAAAATGTCTGATATGTCGGAAATTTGACTCCTGAGCGTGATTTTTTATCCGAATTCTGACTCTCTGCCCCTATTTTCAGTTTCAAATTACGACTTTTTATACCGAAAATATGCCAATTACTGAAAACGGCGATGGGTCATATTTTGCCCAAACCCCCCTGCAGTTTTCAAAATGTCTGAAATGTCGGAAATTTGACTCCTGAGCGTGATTTTTGAGCCGAATTTTGACTCTCTGCACCTATTTTTAGTTTCATATTACGACGTTTCATACCGAAAATATGCCAATTACTGTAAACGGCGATGGGTCATATTTTGCCCAAACCCCCCTGCAGTTTTCAAAATGGCGGAATTGTCGGAAATTTGACTCCTGAGCGTGATTTTTTATCGGAATTCTGACTCTCTGCACTTATTTTCAGTTCCAAATTACGACCTTTTATACCGAAAATATGCCAATTACTGAAAACGGCGATGGGTCATATTTTGCCCAAACCCCCCTGCAGTTTTCAAAATGTCGGAAATGTCGGAAATTTGACTCCTGAGCGTGGTTTTTGAGCCGAATTTTGGCTCTTTGCACCTATTTTCAATTTCAAATTACGACTTTTTATACCGAAAATATGCCAATTACTGAAAACGGCGATGCGTCATATTTTGCCCAAACCACCCCTGCAGTTTTCAAAATGTCTGAAATGTCGGAAATTTGACTCCTGAGCGTGATTTTTTTGCCGAATTTTGGCTCTCTGCACCTATTTTCAATTTCAAATTACGACTTTTTATACCGAAAATATGCCAATTACTGAAAACGGCGATGGGTCATATTTTGCCCATACCACCCTGCAGTTTTCAAAATGTCTGAAATGTCGAAAATTTGACTCCTGAGCGTGATTTTTGAGCCGAATTCTGACTCTCTGCACCTATTTTCAGGTTCAAATTACGACGTTTCATACCGAAAATATGCCATTTACTGAAAACGGCGATGGGTCGTATTTTGCCCAAACCCCCCTGCAGTTTTAAAAATGTCTGTAATGTCGGAAATTTGACTCCTGAGCGTGATTTTTTATCCGAATTCTGATTCTCTGCACCTATTTTCTGTTTCAAAATACGACGTTTCATACCGAAAATATGCCAATTACTGTAAACGGCGATGGGTCATATTTTGCCCAAACCCCCTGCAGTTTTCAAAATGTCTGAAATGTCGGAAATTTGACTCCTGAGCGTGATTTTTGAGCCGAATTCTGACTCTCTGCACCTATTTTCAGTTTCATATTACGACGTTTCATACCGAAAATATGCCATTTACTGAAAACGGCTAATGGGTTATATTTTGCCCAAACCCCCTGCAGTTTTTAAAATGTCTGAAATGTCGGAAATTGGACTCCTGAGCGTGATTTTTGAGCGGAATTCTGACTCTGTGCACCTATTTTCAGTTTCAAATTACGACGTTTCATACCGAAAATATGCCAATTACTGTAAACGGCGATGGGTCATATTTTGCCCAAACCCCCCTGCAGTTTTCAAAATGTCTGAAATGTCGGGAATTTGATCCTGAGCATGATTTTGGAGCCGAATTCTGACTCTCTGCACCTATTTTCAGTTTCAAATTACGACGTTTCATACCGAAAATATGCCAATTACTGAAAACGGCAAAGGGTCATATTTTTCCCAAACCCCCCTGCAGTTTTCAAAATGTCTGAAATGTCGGAAATTTGACTCCTGAGCGTGATTTTTTATCCAAATTCTGACTCTCTGCACCTATTTTCAGTTTCGAATTACGAATTTTTGTACCGAAAATATGCCAATTACTGAAAACGGCGATGGGTCATATTTTGGCCAAACCCCCCTGCAGTTTTCAAAATGTTTGAAATGTCGGAAATTTGATTCCTGAGCGTGATTTTTGAGCCGAATTCTGACTCTCTGCACCTATTTTCAGTTTCAAATTACAAAGTTTCATACCGAAAATATGCCAATTACTGAAAACAGCGATGGGTCATATTTTGCCCAAACCCCCCCTGCAGTTTTTAAAATGTCTGAAATGTCGGAAATTTGACTATTGAGCGTGATTTTTGAGCCGAATTCTGACTCTCTGCACCTATTTTCAGTTTCAAATTACGACATTTCATACCGAAAATATGCCAATTACTGCAAACGGCGATGGGTCATATTTTGACCAAACCCCCCTGCAGTTTTCAAAATGTCTGAAATGTCGGAAATTTGACTCCTGAGCGTGATTTTTTATCCGAATTCTGACTCTCTGCACCTATTTTCAGTTTCAAATTACGACTTTTTATACCGAAAATATGCCAATTACTGAAAACGGCGATGGGTCATATTTTGCCCAAACCCCCCTGCAGTTTTCAAAATGTCTGAAATGTCGGAAATTTGACTCCTGAGCGTGATTTTTGAGCCGAATTTTGACTCTCTGCACCTATTTTCAGTTTCAAATTACGACGTTTCATACCGAAAATATGCCAATTACTGTAAACGGCGATGGGTCATATTTTGCCCAAACCCCCCTGCAGTTTTCAAAATGGCTGAATTGTCGGAAATTTGACTCCTGAGCGTGATTTTTTATCGGAATTCTGACTCTCTGCACCTATTTTCAGTTTCAAATTACGAATTTTTATACCGAAAATATGCTAATTACTGAAAACGGCGATGGGTCATATTTTGCCCAAACCCCCCTGCAGTTTTCAAAATGTCGGAAATCTCGGAAATTTGACTCCTAAGCGTGATTTTTGAGCCGAATTTTGGCTCTCTGCACCTATTTTCAATTTCAAATTACGACTTTTTATACCGAAAATATGCCAATTACTGAAAACGGCGATGGGTCATATTTTGCCCATACCACCCTGCAGTTTTCAAAATGTCTGAAATGTCGAAAATTTGACTCCTGAGCGTGATTTTTGAGCCGAATTATGACTCTCTGCACCTATTTTCAGGTTCAAATTACGACGTTTCATACCGAAAATATGCCATTTACTGAAAACGGCGATGGGTCGTATTTTGCCCAAACCCCCCTGCAGTTTTAAAAATGTCTGAAATGTCGGAAATTTGACTCCTGAGCGTGATTTTTTATCCGAATTCTGATTCTCTGCACCTATTTTCTGTTTCAAAATACGACGTTTCATACCGAAAATATGCCAATTACTGTAAACGGAGATGGGTCATATTTTAACCAAACCCCCCTGCAGTTTTCAAAATGTCTGAAATGTCGGAAATTTGACTCCTGAGCGTGATTTTTTATCCGAATTCTGACTCTCTGCACCTATTTTCAGTTTCGAATTACGAATTTTTGTACCGAAAATATGCCAATTACTGAAAACGGCGATGGGTCATATTTTGGCCAAACCCCCCTGCAGTTTTCAAAATGTTTGAAATGTCGGAAATTTGATTCCTGAGCGTGATTTTTGAGCCGAATTCTGACTCTCTGCACCTATTTTCAGTTTCAAATTACAACGTTTCATACCGAAAATATGCCAATTACTGAAAACAGCGATGGGTCATATTTTGCCCAAACCCCCCTGCAGTTTTTAAAATGTCTGAAATGTCGGAAATTTGACTATTGAGCGTGATTTTTGAGCCGAATTCTGTCTCTCTGCACCTATTTTCAGTTTCAAATTACGACATTTCATACCGAAAATATGCCAATTACTGTAAACGGCGATGGGTCATATTTTAACCAAACCCCCCTGCAGTTTTTAAAATGTCCAAAATGTCGGAAATTTGACTCCTGAGCGTGATTTTTGAGCCGAAATCTGACTCTCTGCACCTATTTTCAGTTTCAAATTACGACTTTTCATACCGAAAATATGCCAATTACTGTAAACGGCGATGGGTCATATTTTGCCCAAACCCCCAGCAGTTTTCAAAATGGCTGAATTGTCGGAAATTTGACTCCTGAGCGTGATTTTTTATCGGAATTCTGACTCTCTGCACCTATTTTCAGTTTCAAATTACGACTTTTTATACCGAAAATATGCCAATTACTGAAAACGGCGATGGGTCATATTTTGCCCAAACCCCCCTGCAGTTTTCAAAATGTCGGAAATGTCGGAAATTTGACTCCTGAGCGTGATTTTTGAGCCGAATTTTGGCTCTTTGCACCTTTTTCAATTTCAAATTACGACTTTTTATACCGAAAATATGCCAATTACTGAAAACGGCGATGGGTCATATTTTGCCCAAACCACCCCTGCAGTTTTCAAAATGTCTGAAATGTCGGAAATTTGACTCCTGAGCGTGATTTTTTTGCCGAATTTTGGCTCTCTGCACCTATTTTCAATTTCAAATTACGACTTTTTATACCGAAAATATGCCAATTACTGAAAACGGCGATGGGTCATATTTTGCCCATACCACCCTGCAGTTTTCAAAATGTCTGAAATGTCGAAAATTTGACTCCTGAGCATGATTTTTGAGCCGAATTCTGACTCTCTGCACCTATTTTCAGGTTCAAATTACGACGTTTCATACCGAAAATATGCCATTTACTGAAAACGGCGATGGGTCGTATTTTGCCCAAACCCCCCTGCAGTTTTAAAAATGTCTGAAATGTCGGAAATTTGACTCCTGAGCGTGATTTTTTATCCGAATTCTGATTCTCTGCACCTATTTTCTGTTTCAAAATAAAACGTTTCATACCGAAAATATGCCAATTACTGTAAACGGCGATGGGTCATATTTTGCCAAAACCCCCTGCAGTTTTCAAAATGTCTGAAATGTCGGAAATTTGACTCCTGAGCGTGATTTTTGAGCCGAATTCTGACTCTCTGCACCTATTTTCAGTTTCAAATTACGACGTTTCATACCGAAAATATGCCATTTACTGAAAACGGCTAATGGGTCATATTTTGCCCAAACCCCCCTGCAGTTTTTAAAATGTCTGAAATGTCGGAAATTGGACTCCTGAGCGTGATTTTTGAGCGGAATCCTGACTCTCTGCACCTATTTTCAGTTTCAAATTACGACGTTTCATACCGAAAATATGCCAATTACTGAAAACGGCGAAGGGTCATATTTTGCCCAAACCCCCCTGCAGTTTTCAAAATGTCTGAAATGTCGGAAATTTGACTCCTGAGCGTGATTTTTTATCCGAATTCTGACTCTCTGCACCTATTTTCAGTTTCGAATTACGAATTTTTGTACCGAAAATATGCCAATTACTGAAAACGGCGATGGGTCATATTTTGGCCAAACCCCCCTGCAGTTTTCAAAATGTTTGAAATGTCGGAAATTTGATTCCTGAGCGTGATTTTTGAGCCGAATTCTGACTCTCTGCACCTATTTTCAGTTTCAAATTACAACGTTTCATACCGAAAATATGCCAATTACTGAAAACGGCGATGGGTCATATTTTGCCCAAACCCCCCTGCAGTTCTTAAAATGTCTGAAATGTCGGAAATTTGACTATTGAGCGTGATTTTTGAGCCGAATTCTGACTCTCTGCACCTATTTTCAGTTTCAAATTACGACATTTCATACCGAAAATATGCCAATTACTGTAAACGGCGATGGGTCATATTTTGACCAAACCCCCCTGCAGTTTTCAAAATGTCTGATATGTCGGAAATTTGACTCCTGAGCGTGATTTTTTATCCGAATTCTGACTCTCTGCCCCTATTTTCAGTTTCAAATTACGACTTTTTATACCGAAAATATGCCAATTACTGAAAACGGCGATGGGTCATATTTTGCCCAAACCCCCCTGCAGTTTTCAAAATGTCTGAAATGTCGGAAATTTGACTCCTGAGCGTGATTTTTGAGCCGAATTTTGACTCTCTGCACCTATTTTTAGTTTCATATTACGACGTTTCATACCGAAAATATGCCAATTACTGTAAACGGCGATGGGTCATATTTTGCCCAAACCCCCCTGCAGTTTTCAAAATGGCTGAATTGTCGGAAATTTGACTCCTGAGCGTGATTTTTTTTATCGGAATTCTGACTCTCTGCACCTATTTTCAGTTCCAAATTACGACCTTTTATACCGAAAATATGCCAATTACTGAAAACGGCGATGGGTCATATTTTGCCCAAACCCCCCTGCAGTTTTCAAAATGTCGGAAATGTCGGAAATTTGACTCCTGAGCGTGGTTTTTGAGCCGAATTTTGGCTCTTTGCACCTATTTTCAGTTCCAAATTACGACCTTTTATACCGAAAATATGCCAATTACTGTAAACGGCGATGGGTCATATTTTGCCCAAACCCCCTGCAGTTTTCAAAATGTCTGAAATGTCGGAAATTTGACCCCTGAGCGTGATTTTTGAGCCGAATTCTGACTCTCTGCACCTATTTTCAGTTTCATATTACGACGTTTCATACCGAAAATATGCCATTTACTGAAAACGGCTAATGGGTCATATTTTGCCCAAACCCCCTGCAGTTTTTAAAATGTCTGAAATGTCGGAAATTGGACTCCTGAGCGTGATTTCTGAGCGGAATTCTGACTTTCTGCACCTATTTTCAGTTTCAAATTACGACGTTTCATACCGAAAATATGCCAATTACTGTAAACGGCGATGGGTCATATTTTGCCCAAACCCCCCTGCAGTTTTCAAAATGTCTGAAATGTCTGAAATTTGATCCTGAGCATGATTTTGGAGCCGAATTCTGACTCTCTGCACCTATTTTCAGTTTCAAATTACGACGTTTCATACTGAAAATATGCCAATTACTGAAAACGGCAAAGGGTCATATTTTTCCCAAACCCCCCTGCAGTTTTCAAAATGTCTGAAATGTCGGAAATTTGACTCCTGAGCGTGATTTTTTATCCGAATTCTGACTCTCTGCACCTATTTTCAGTTTCGAATTACGAATTTTTGTACCGAAAATATGCCAATTACTGAAAACGGCGATGGGTCATATTTTGGCCAAACCCCCCTGCAGTTTTCAAAATGTTTGAAATGTCGGAAATTTGATTCCTGAGCGTGATTTTTGAGCCGAATTCTGACTCTCTGCACCTATTTTCAGTTTCAAATTACAATGTTTCATACCGAAAATATGCCAATTACTGAAAACAGCGATTGGTCATATTTTGCCCAAACCCCCCTGCAGTTTTTAAAATGTCTGAAATGTCGGAAATTTGACTATTGAGCGTGATTTTCGAGCCGAATTCTGACTCTCTGCACCTATATTCAGTTTCAAATTACGACATTTCATACCGAAAATATGCCAATTACTGCAAACGGCGATGGGTCATATTTTGACCAAACCCCCCTGCAGTTTTCAAAATGTCTGAAATGTCGGAAATTTGACTCCTGAGCGTGATTTTTTATCCGAATTCAGACTCTCTGCACCTATTTTCAGTTTCAAATTACGACTTTTTATACCGAAAATATGGCAATTACTGAAAACGGCGATGGGTCATATTTTGCCCAAACCCCCCTGCAGTTTTCAAAATGTCTGAAATGTCGGAAATTTGAATCCTGAGCGTGATTTTTGAGCCGAATTTTGACTCTCTGCACCTATTTTCAGTTTCAAATTACGACGTTTCATACCGAAAATATGCCAATTACTGTAAACGGCGATGGGTCATATTTTGCCCAAACCCCCCTGCAGTTTTCAAAATGGCTGAATTGTCGGAAATTTGACTCCTGAGCGTGATTTTTTATCGGAATTCTGACTCTCTGCACCTATTTTCAGTTTCAAATTACGACTTTTTATACCGAAAATATGCCAATTACTGAAAACGGCGATGGGTCATATTTTGCCCAAACCCCCCTGCAGTTTTCAAAATGTCGGAAATCTCGGAAATTTGACTCCTGAGCGTGATTTTTGAGCCGAATTTTGGCTCTTTGCACCTATTTTCAATTTCAAATTACGACTTTTTATACCGAAAATATGCCAATTACTGAAAACGGCGATGGGTCATATTTTGCCCAAACCACCCCTGCAGTTTTCAAAATGTCTGAAATGTCGGAAATTTGACTCCTGAGCGTGATTTTTTTGCCGAATTTTGGCTCTCTGCACCTATTTTCAATTTCAAATTACGACTTTTTATACCGAAAATATGCCAATTACTGAAAACGGCGATGGGTCATATTTTGCCCATACCACCCTGCAGTTTTCAAAATGTCTGAAATGTCGAAAATTTGACTCCTGAGCGTGATTTTTGAGCCGAATTCTGACTCTCTGCACCTATTTTCAGGTTCAAATTACGACGTTTCATACCGAAAATATGCCATTTACTGAAAACGGCGATGGGTCGTATTTTGCCCAAACCCCCCTGCAGTTTTAAAAATGTCTGAAATGTCGGAAATTTTACTCCTGAGCGTGATTTTTTATCCGAATTCTGATTCTCTGCACCTATTTTCTGTTTCAAAATACGACGTTTCATACCGAAAATATGCCAATTACTGTAAACGGCGATGGGTCATATTTTAACCAAACCCCCCTGCAGTTTTCAAAATGTCTGAAATGTCGGAAATTTGACTCCTGAGCGTGATTTTTTATCCGAATTCTGACTCTCTGCACCTATTTTCAGTTTCGAATTACGAATTTTTGTACCGAAAATATGCCAATTACTGAAAACGGCGATGGGTCATATTTTGCCCAAACCCCCCTGCAGTTTTTAAAATGTCTGAAATGTCGGAAATTGGACTCCTGAGCGTGATTTCTGAGCGGAATTCTGACTTTCTGCACCTATTTTCAGTTTCAAATTACGACGTTTCATACCGAAAATATGCCAATTACTGTAAACGGCGATGGGTCATATTTTGCCCAAACCCCCCTGCAGTTTTCAAAATGTCTGAAATGTCTGAAATTTGATCCTGAGCATGATTTTGGAGCCGAATTCTGACTCTCTGCACCTATTTTCAGTTTCAAATTACGACGTTTCATACTGAAAATATGCCAATTACTGAAAACGGCAAAGGGTCATATTTTTCCCAAACCCCCCTGCAGTTTTCAAAATGTCTGAAATGTCGGAAATTTGACTCCTGAGCGTGATTTTTTATCCGAATTCTGACTCTCTGCACCTATTTTCAGTTTCGAATTACGAATTTTTGTACCGAAAATATGCCAATTACTGAAAACGGCGAAGGGTCATATTTTGGCCAAACCCCCCTGCAGTTTTCAAAATGTTTGAAATGTCGGAAATTTGATTCCTGAGCGTGATTTTTTATCCGAATTCTGATTCTCTGCACCTATTTTCTGTTTCAAAATAAAACGTTTCATACCGAAAATATGCCAATTACTGTAAACGGCGATGGGTCATATTTTGCCAAAACCCCCTGCAGTTTTCAAAATGTCTGAAATGTCGGAAATTTGACTCCTGAGCGTGATTTTTGAGCCGAATTCTGACTCTCTGCACCTATTTTCAGTTTCAAATTACGACGTTTCATACCGAAAATATGCCATTTACTGAAAACGGCTAATGGGTCATATTTTGCCCAAACCCCCCTGCAGTTTTTAAAATGTCTGAAATGTCGGAAATTGGACTCCTGAGCGTGATTTTTGAGCGGAATCCTGACTCTCTGCACCTATTTTCAGTTTCAAATTACGACGTTTCATACCGAAAATATGCCAATTACTGAAAACGGCGAAGGGTCATATTTTGCCCAAACCCCCCTGCAGTTTTCAAAATGTCTGAAATGTCGGAAATTTGACTCCTGAGCGTGATTTTTTATCCGAATTCTGACTCTCTGCACCTATTTTCAGTTTCGAATTACGAATTTTTGTACCGAAAATATGCCAATTACTGAAAACGGCGATGGGTCATATTTTGGCCAAACCCCCCTGCAGTTTTCAAAATGTTTGAAATGTCGGAAATTTGATTCCTGAGCGTGATTTTTGAGCCGAATTCTGACTCTCTGCACCTATTTTCAGTTTCAAATTACAACGTTTCATACCGAAAATATGCCAATTACTGAAAACGGCGATGGGTCATATTTTGCCCAAACCCCCCTGCAGTTCTTAAAATGTCTGAAATGTCGGAAATTTGACTATTGAGCGTGATTTTTGAGCCGAATTCTGACTCTCTGCACCTATTTTCAGTTTCAAATTACGACATTTCATACCGAAAATATGCCAATTACTGTAAACGGCGATGGGTCATATTTTGACCAAACCCCCCTGCAGTTTTCAAAATGTCTGATATGTCGGAAATTTGACTCCTGAGCGTGATTTTTTATCCGAATTCTGACTCTCTGCCCCTATTTTCAGTTTCAAATTACGACTTTTTATACCGAAAATATGCCAATTACTGAAAACGGCGATGGGTCATATTTTGCCCAAACCCCCCTGCAGTTTTCAAAATGTCTGAAATGTCGGAAATTTGACTCCTGAGCGTGATTTTTGAGCCGAATTTTGACTCTCTGCACCTATTTTTAGTTTCATATTACGACGTTTCATACCGAAAATATGCCAATTACTGTAAACGGCGATGGGTCATATTTTGCCCAAACCCCCCTGCAGTTTTCAAAATGGCTGAATTGTCGGAAATTTGACTCCTGAGCGTGATTTTTTTTATCGGAATTCTGACTCTCTGCACCTATTTTCAGTTCCAAATTACGACCTTTTATACCGAAAATATGCCAATTACTGAAAACGGCGATGGGTCATATTTTGCCCAAACCCCCCTGCAGTTTTCAAAATGTCGGAAATGTCGGAAATTTGACTCCTGAGCGTGGTTTTTGAGCCGAATTTTGGCTCTTTGCACCTATTTTCAGTTCCAAATTACGACCTTTTATACCGAAAATATGCCAATTACTGTAAACGGCGATGGGTCATATTTTGCCCAAACCCCCTGCAGTTTTCAAAATGTCTGAAATGTCGGAAATTTGACCCCTGAGCGTGATTTTTGAGCCGAATTCTGACTCTCTGCACCTATTTTCAGTTTCATATTACGACGTTTCATACCGAAAATATGCCATTTACTGAAAACGGCTAATGGGTCATATTTTGCCCAAACCCCCTGCAGTTTTTAAAATGTCTGAAATGTCGGAAATTGGACTCCTGAGCGTGATTTCTGAGCGGAATTCTGACTTTCTGCACCTATTTTCAGTTTCAAATTACGACGTTTCATACCGAAAATATGCCAATTACTGTAAACGGCGATGGGTCATATTTTGCCCAAACCCCCCTGCAGTTTTCAAAATGTCTGAAATGTCTGAAATTTGATCCTGAGCATGATTTTGGAGCCGAATTCTGACTCTCTGCACCTATTTTCAGTTTCAAATTACGACGTTTCATACTGAAAATATGCCAATTACTGAAAACGGCAAAGGGTCATATTTTTCCCAAACCCCCCTGCAGTTTTCAAAATGTCTGAAATGTCGGAAATTTGACTCCTGAGCGTGATTTTTTATCCGAATTCTGACTCTCTGCACCTATTTTCAGTTTCGAATTACGAATTTTTGTACCGAAAATATGCCAATTACTGAAAACGGCGATGGGTCATATTTTGGCCAAACCCCCCTGCAGTTTTCAAAATGTTTGAAATGTCGGAAATTTGATTCCTGAGCGTGATTTTTGAGCCGAATTCTGACTCTCTGCACCTATTTTCAGTTTCAAATTACAATGTTTCATACCGAAAATATGCCAATTACTGAAAACAGCGATTGGTCATATTTTGCCCAAACCCCCCTGCAGTTTTTAAAATGTCTGAAATGTCGGAAATTTGACTATTGAGCGTGATTTTCGAGCCGAATTCTGACTCTCTGCACCTATATTCAGTTTCAAATTACGACATTTCATACCGAAAATATGCCAATTACTGCAAACGGCGATGGGTCATATTTTGACCAAACCCCCCTGCAGTTTTCAAAATGTCTGAAATGTCGGAAATTTGACTCCTGAGCGTGATTTTTTATCCGAATTCAGACTCTCTGCACCTATTTTCAGTTTCAAATTACGACTTTTTATACCGAAAATATGCCAATTACTGAAAACGGCGATGGGTCATATTTTGCCCAAACCCCCCTGCAGTTTTCAAAATGTCTGAAATGTCGGAAATTTGAATCCTGAGCGTGATTTTTGAGCCGAATTTTGACTCTCTGCACCTATTTTCAGTTTCAAATTACGACGTTTCATACCGAAAATATGCCAATTACTGTAAACGGCGATGGGTCATATTTTGCCCAAACCCCCCTGCAGTTTTCAAAATGGCTGAATTGTCGGAAATTTGACTCCTGAGCGTGATTTTTTATCGGAATTCTGACTCTCTGCACCTATTTTCAGTTTCAAATTACGACTTTTTATACCGAAAATATGCCAATTACTGAAAACGGCGATGGGTCATATTTTGCCCAAACCCCCCTGCAGTTTTCAAAATGTCGGAAATCTCGGAAATTTGACTCCTGAGCGTGATTTTTGAGCCGAATTTTGGCTCTTTGCACCTATTTTCAATTTCAAATTACGACTTTTTATACCGAAAATATGCCAATTACTGAAAACGGCGATGGGTCATATTTTGCCCAAACCACCCCTGCAGTTTTCAAAATGTCTGAAATGTCGGAAATTTGACTCCTGAGCGTGATTTTTTTGCCGAATTTTGGCTCTCTGCACCTATTTTCAATTTCAAATTACGACTTTTTATACCGAAAATATGCCAATTACTGAAAACGGCGATGGGTCATATTTTGCCCATACCACCCTGCAGTTTTCAAAATGTCTGAAATGTCGAAAATTTGACTCCTGAGCGTGATTTTTGAGCCGAATTCTGACTCTCTGCACCTATTTTCAGGTTCAAATTACGACGTTTCATACCGAAAATATGCCATTTACTGAAAACGGCGATGGGTCGTATTTTGCCCAAACCCCCCTGCAGTTTTAAAAATGTCTGAAATGTCGGAAATTTTACTCCTGAGCGTGATTTTTTATCCGAATTCTGATTCTCTGCACCTATTTTCTGTTTCAAAATACGACGTTTCATACCGAAAATATGCCAATTACTGTAAACGGCGATGGGTCATATTTTAACCAAACCCCCCTGCAGTTTTCAAAATGTCTGAAATGTCGGAAATTTGACTCCTGAGCGTGATTTTTTATCCGAATTCTGACTCTCTGCACCTATTTTCAGTTTCGAATTACGAATTTTTGTACCGAAAATATGCCAATTACTGAAAACGGCGATGGGTCATATTTTGCCCAAACCCCCCTGCAGTTTTTAAAATGTCTGAAATGTCGGAAATTGGACTCCTGAGCGTGATTTCTGAGCGGAATTCTGACTTTCTGCACCTATTTTCAGTTTCAAATTACGACGTTTCATACCGAAAATATGCCAATTACTGTAAACGGCGATGGGTCATATTTTGCCCAAACCCCCCTGCAGTTTTCAAAATGTCTGAAATGTCTGAAATTTGATCCTGAGCATGATTTTGGAGCCGAATTCTGACTCTCTGCACCTATTTTCAGTTTCAAATTACGACGTTTCATACTGAAAATATGCCAATTACTGAAAACGGCAAAGGGTCATATTTTTCCCAAACCCCCCTGCAGTTTTCAAAATGTCTGAAATGTCGGAAATTTGACTCCTGAGCGTGATTTTTTATCCGAATTCTGACTCTCTGCACCTATTTTCAGTTTCGAATTACGAATTTTTGTACCGAAAATATGCCAATTACTGAAAACGGCGAAGGGTCATATTTTGGCCAAACCCCCCTGCAGTTTTCAAAATGTTTGAAATGTCGGAAATTTGATTCCTGAGCGTGATTTTTGAGCCGAATTCTGACTCTCTGCACCTATTTTCAGTTTCAAATTACAAAGTTTCATACCGAAAATATGCCAATTACTGAAAACAGCGATTGGTCATATTTTGCCCAAACCCCCCTGCAGTTTTTAAAATGTCTGAAATGTCGGAAATTTGACTATTGAGCGTGATTTTCGAGCCGAATTCTGACTCTCTGCACCTATATTCAGTTTCAAATTACGACATTTCATACCGAAAATATGCCAATTACTGCAAACGGCGATGGGTCATATTTTGACCAAACCCCCCTGCAGTTTTCAAAATGTCTGAAATGTCGGAAATTTGACTCCTGAGCGTGATTTTTTATCCGAATTCAGACTCTCTGCACCTATTTTCAGTTTCAAATTACGACTTTTTATACCGAAAATATGCCAATTACTGAAAACGGCGATGGGTCATATTTTGCCCAAACCCCCCTGCAGTTTTCAAAATGTCTGAAATGTCGGAAATTTGAATCCTGAGCGTGATTTTTGAGCCGAATTTTGACTCTCTGCACCTATTTTCAGTTTCAAATTACGACGTTTCATACCGAAAATATGCCAATTACTGTAAACGGCGATGGGTCATATTTTGCCCAAACCCCCCTGCAGTTTTCAAAATGGCTGAATTGTCGGAAATTTGACTCCTGAGCGTGATTTTTTATCGGAATTCTGACTCTCTGCACCTATTTTCAGTTTCAAATTACGACTTTTTATACCGAAAATATGCCAATTACTGAAAACGGCGATGGGTCATATTTTGCCCAAACCCCCCTGCAGTTTTCAAAATGTCGGAAATCTCGGAAATTTGACTCCTGAGCGTGATTTTTGAGCCGAATTTTGGCTCTTTGCACCTATTTTCAATTTCAAATTACGACTTTTTATACCGAAAATATGCCAATTACTGAAAACGGCGATGGGTCATATTTTGCCCAAACCACCCCTGCAGTTTTCAAAATGTCTGAAATGTCGGAAATTTGACTCCTGAGCGTGATTTTTTTGCCGAATTTTGGCTCTCTGCACCTATTTTCAATTTCAAATTACGACTTTTTATACCGAAAATATGCCAATTACTGAAAACGGCGATGGGTCATATTTTGCCCATACCACCCTGCAGTTTTCAAAATGTCTGAAATGTCGAAAATTTGACTCCTGAGCGTGATTTTTGAGCCGAATTCTGACTCTCTGCACCTATTTTCAGGTTCAAATTACGACGTTTCATACCGAAAATATGCCATTTACTGAAAACGGCGATGGGTCGTATTTTGCCCAAACCCCCCTGCAGTTTTAAAAATGTCGGAAATGTCGGAAATTTGACTCCTGAGCGTGATTTTTTATCCGAATTCTGATTCTCTGCACCTATTTTCTGTTTCAAAATACGACGTTTCATACCGAAAATATGCCAATTACTGTAAACGGCGATGGGTCATATTTTAACCAAACCCCCCTGCAGTTTTCAAAATGTCTGAAATGTCGGAAATTTGACTCCTGAGCGTGATTTTTTATCCGAATTCTGACTCTCTGCACCTATTTTCAGTTTCGAATTACGAATTTTTGTACCGAAAATATGCCAATTACTGAAAACGGCGATGGGTCATATTTTGGCCAAACCCCCCTGCAGTTTTCAAAATGTTTGAAATGTCGGAAATTTGATTCCTGAGCGTGATTTTTGAGTCGATTTCTGACTCTCTGCACCTATTTTCAGTTTCAAATTACAACGTTTCATACCGAAAATATGCCAATTACTGAAAACGGCGATGGGTCATATTTTGCCCAAACCCCCCTGCAGTTTTTAAAATGTCTGAAATGTCGGAAATTTGACTATTGAGCGTGATTTTTGAGCCGAATTCTGACTCTCTGCACCTATTTTCAGTTTCAAATTACGACATTTCATACCGAAAATATGCCAATTACTGTAAACGGCGATGGGTCATATTTTAACCAAACCCCCCTGCAGTTTTCAAAATGTCTGAAATGTCGGAAATTTGACTCCTGAGCGTGATTTTTTATCCGAATTCTGACTCTCTGCACCTATTTTCAGTTTCAAATTACGACTTTTTATACCGAAAATATGCCAATTACTGAAAACGGCGATGGATCATATTTTGCCCAAACCCCCCTGCAGTTTTCAAAATGTCTGAAATGTCGGAAATTTGACTCCTGAGCGTGATTTTTGAGCCGAATTTTGGCTCTCTGCACCTATTTTCAGTTTCAAATTACGACGTTTCATACCGAAAATATGCCAATTACTGAAAACATTGAAGGGTCATATTTTGCCCAAACCCCCTTGCAGTTTTCAAAATTGACTCCTGAGCGTGATTTTTGAGCCGAATTCTGACTCTCTGCACCTATTTTCAGTTTTAAAATACGACGTTTCATACCGAAAATATGCCAATTACTGAAAACTGCAATGGGTCATATTTTGCCCAAACCCCCCTGCAGTTTTTAAAATGTCTGAAATGTCGGAAATTTGACTCCTGAGCGTGATTTTTGAGCCGAATTCTGACTCTCTGCACCTATTTTCATTTTCAATAACGACGTTTCATACCGAAAATATGCCAATTACTGTAAACGGCGATGGGTCATATTTTGCCCAAACCCCCCTGCAGTTTTCAAAATGTCTGAAATGTCGGAAATTTGACTCCTGAGCGTGATTTTTTATCCGAATGCTGACTCTCTGCACCGATTTTCAGTTTCAAATTACGAATTTTTATACCGAAAATATGCCAATTACTGAAAACGGCGATGGGTCATATTTTGGCCAAACCCTCCTGCAGTTTTTAAAATGTCTGAAATGTCGGAAATTTGACTCATGAGCGTGATTTTTGAGCCGAATTCTGACTCTCTGCACCTATTTTCAGTTTCAAATTACGACGTTTCATACCGAAAATATCCCAATTACTGTAAACGGCGATGGGTCATATTTTGCCCAAACCCCCCTGCAGTTTTCAAAATGTCTAAAATGTCGGAAATTTGACTCCTGAGCGTGATTTTTGAGCCGAATTCTGACTCTCTGCACCTATTTTCAGTTTCAAATTACGACGTTTCATACCGAAAATATGCCAATTACTGTAAACGGCGATGGGTCATATTTTGCCCAAATCCCCCTGCAGTTTTCAAAATGTCTCAAATGTCGGAAATTTGACTATTGAGCGTGATTTTTGACCCGAAGTCTGACTCTCTGCATCTATTTTCAGTTTCAAATTACGACGTTTCATACCGAAAATATGCCAATTACTGAAAACGGCGATGGGTCATATTTTGCCCAAACCCCTCTGCAGTTTTAAGATTTCTGAAATGTCGGAAATTTGACTCCTGAGCGTGATTTTTTATCCGAATTCTGACTCTCTGCCCCTATTTTCAGTTTCAAATTACGAATTTTTGTACCGAAAATATGCCAATTACTGTAAACGGCGATGGGTCATATTTTGCCCAAACCCCCCTGCAGTTTTCAAAATGGCTGAATTGTCGGAAATTTGACTCCTGAGCGTGATTTTTTATCGGAATTCTGACTCTCTGCACCTACTTTCAGTTTCAAATTACGACTTTTTATACCGAAAATATGCCAATTACTGAAAACGGCGATGGGTCATATTTTGCCCAAACCCCCCTGCAGTTTTCAAAATGTCTGAAATGTCGGAAATTTGACTCCTGAGCGTGATTTTTGAGCCGAATTTTGGCTCTCTGCACCTATTTTCAATTTCAAATTACGACTTTTTATACCGAAAATATGCCAATTACTGAAAACGGCGATGGGTCATATTTTGCCCATACCACCCTGCAGTTTTCAAAATGTCTGAAATGTCGGAAATTTGACTCCTGAGCGTGATTTTTTATCGGAATTCTGACTCTCTGCACCTATTTTCAGGTTCAAATTACGACGTTTCATACCGAAAATATGCCATTTACTGAAAACGGCGATGGGTCGTATTTGGCCCAAACCCCCCTGCAGTTTTAAAAATGTCTGAAATGTCGGAAATTTGACTCCTGAGCGTGATTTTTTATCCGAATTCTGATTCTCTGCACCTATTTTCTGTTTCAAAATACGACGTTTCATACCGAAAATATTCCAATTACTGTAAACGGCGATGGGTCATATTTTGCCCAAATCCCCCTGCAGTTTTCAAAATGTCTCAAATGTCGGAAATTTGACTATTGAGCGTGATTTTTGACCCGAAGTCTGACTCTCTGCATCTATTTTCAGTTTCAAATTACGACGTTTCATACCGAAAATATGCCAATTACTGAAAACGGCGATGGGTCATATTTTGCCCAAACCCCTCTGCAGTTTTAAGATTTCTGAAATGTCGGAAATTTGACTCCTGAGCGTGATTTTTTATCCGAATTCTGACTCTCTGCCCCTATTTTCAGTTTCAAATTACGAATTTTTGTACCGAAAATATGCCAATTACTGTAAACGGCGATGGGTCATATTTTGCCCAAACCCCCCTGCAGTTTTCAAAATGGCTGAATTGTCGGAAATTTGACTCCTGAGCGTGATTTTTTATCGGAATTCTGACTCTCTGCACCTACTTTCAGTTTCAAATTACGACTTTTTATACCGAAAATATGCCAATTACTGAAAACGGCGATGGGTCATATTTTGCCCAAACCCCCCTGCAATTTTCAAAATGTCTGAAATGTCGGAAATTTGACTCCTGAGCGTGATTTTTGAGCCGAATTTTGGCTCTCTGCACCTATTTTCAATTTCAAATTACGACTTTTTATACCGAAAATATGCCAATTACTGAAAACGGCGATGGGTCATATTTTGCCCATACCACCCTGCAGTTTTCAAAATGTCTGAAATGTCGGAAATTTGACTCCTGAGCGTGATTTTTTATCGGAATTCTGACTCTCTGCACCTATTTTCAGGTTCAAATTACGACGTTTCATACCGAAAATATGCCATTTACTGAAAACGGCGATGGGTCGTATTTGGCCCAAACCCCCCTGCAGTTTTAAAAATGTCTGAAATGTCGGAAATTTGACTCCTGAGCGTGATTTTTTATCCGAATTCTGATTCTCTGCACCTATTTTCTGTTTCAAAATACGACGTTTCATACCGAAAATATTCCAATTACTGTAAACGGCGATGGGTCATATTTTGCCCAAACCCCCTGCAGTTTTCAAAATGTCTGAAATGTCGGAAATTTGACTCCTGAGCGTGATTTCTGAGCCGAATTCTGACTCTCTGCACCTATTTTCAGTTTGAAATTACGACGTTTCATACCGAAAATATGCCATTTACTGAAAACGGCTAATGGGTCATATTTTGCCCAAACCCCCCTGCAGTTTTTAAAATGTCTGAAATGTCGGAAATTTGACTATTGAGCGTGATTTTTGAGCCGAATTCTGACTCTCTGCACCTATTTTCAGTTTCAAATTACGACATTTCATACCGAAAATATGCCAATTACTGTAAACGGCGATGGGTCATATTTTGACCAAACCCCCCTGCAGTTTTCAAAATGTCTGAAATGTCGGAAATTTGATTCCTGAGCGTGATTTTTGAGCCGAATTTTGGCTCTCTGCACCTATTTTCAGTTTCAAATTACGACGTTTCATACCGAAAATATGCCAATTACTGGAAACGTTGAAGGGTCATATTTTGCCCAAAACCCCTTGCAGTTTTCAAAATTGACTCCTGAGCGTGATTTTTGAGCCGAATTCTGACTCTCTGCACCTATTTTCAGTTTCAAATTATGACTTTTTATACCGAAAATATGCCAATTACTGAAAACGGCGATGGGTCATATTTTGCCCATACCCCCTGCAGTTTACAAAATGTCTGAAATGTCGGAAATTTGACTCCTGAGCGTGATTTTTGAGCCGAATTCTGACTCTCTGCACCTATTTTCAGTTTCAAATTACGACGTTTCATACCGAAAATATGCCAATTACTGTAAACGGCGATGGGTCATAATTTGCCCAAACTCCCCTGCAGTTTTCAAAATGTCTGAAATGTCGGAAATTTGACTCCTGAGCGTGACTTTGTATCCGAATTCTGACTCTCTGCACCTATTTTCATTTTCAAATCACGACATTTTATACCGAAAATATATTTTTATATTTTCGGTATAAAATGTCGTAATTTGAAAATAAAAATAGGTGCAGAGAGTCAGAATTCGGATACAAAGTATCCGAAATTCGGATACAATTACTGAAATCGGCGATGGGTCATATTTTGCCCAAACCCCCCCTGCAGTTTTCAAAATGTCTGAAATGTCGGAAATTTTACTCCTGAGCGTGATTTTTGAGCCGAATTCTGACTCTCTGCACCTATTTTCAGTTTCAAATTACGACGTTTCATACCGAAAATATGCCAATTACTGAAAACGGCGATGGGTCATATTTTGCCCAAACCCCCCTGCAGTTTTAAAATTTCTGAAATGTCGGAAATTTGACTCCTGAGCGTGATTTTTTATCCGAATTCTGACTCTCTGCCCCTATTTTCAGTTTCAAATTACGAATTTTTGTACCGAAAATATGCCAATTACTGAAAACGGCGATGGGTCATATTTTGCCCAAACCCCCCTGCTGTTTTCAAAATGTCTGAAATGTCGGAAATTTGACTCCTGAGCGTGATTTTTTAGCCGAATTCTGACTCTCCGCACCTATTTTCAGTTTCAAATTACGACGTTTCTTACCGAAAATATGCCAATTACTGTAAACGGCGATGGGTCATATTTTGCCCAAACCCCCTTGCAGTTTTCAAAATGTCTAAAATGTCGGAAATTTGATCCTGAGCGTGATTTTGGAGCCGAATTCTGACTCTCTGCACCTATCTTCAGTTTCAAATTACGACGTTTCATACCGAAAATATGCCAATTACTGAAAACGGCGAAGGGTCATATTTTGCCCAAACCCCCCTGCAGTTTTCAAAATGTCTGAAATGTCGGAAATTTGACTCCTGAGCGTGATTTTTTATCCGAATTCTGACTCCCTGCACCTATTTTCAGTTTCAAATTACGAATTTTTGTACCGAAAATATGCCGATTACTGAAAACAGCGATGGGTCATATTTTGGCCAAACCCCCTTGCAGTTTTTAAAATGTTTGAAATGTCGGAAATTTGATTCCTGAGCGTGATTTTTGAACCGAATTCTGACTCTCTGCACCTATTTTAAGTTTCAAATTACGACGTTTCATACCGAAAATATGCCAATTACTGAAAACTGCGAAGGGTCATATTTTGCCCAAACCCCCCTGCAGTTTTTAAAATGTCTGAAATGTCGGAAATTTGACTCCTGAGCGCGATTTTTGAGCCGAATTCTGAATCTCTGCACCTATTTTCATTTTCAAATTACGACGTTTCATACCGAAAATATGCCAATTACTGTAAACGGCGATGGGACATGTTTTGCCCAAACCCCCCTGCAGTTTTCAAAATGTCTGAAATGTCGGAAATTTGACTCCTGAGCGTGATTTTTTATCCGAATTCTGACTCTCTGCACCGATTTTCAGTTTCAAATTACGACTTTTTATACCGAAAATATGCCAATTACTGAAAACGGCGATGGGTCATATTTTGGCCAAACCCCCCTGCAGTTTTTAAAATGTCTGAAATGTCGGAAATTTGACTCATGAGCGTGATTTTTGAGCCGAATTCTGACTCTCTGCACCTATTTTCAGTTTCAAATTACGACGTTTCATACCGAAAATATGCCAATTACTGTAAACGGCGATGGGTCATATTTTGCCCAAACCAACTGCAGTTTTCAAAATGTCTGAAATGTCGGAAATTTGACTATTGAGCGTGATTTTTAACCCGAAGTCTGACTCTCTGCATCTATTTTCAATTTCAAATTACGACGTTTCATACCGGAAATATGCCAATTACTGAAAACGGCGATGGGTCATATTTTGCCCAAACCCCCCTGCAGTTTTCAAAATGTCTGAAATGTCGGAAATTTGACTCCTGAGCGTGATTTTTTTGCCGAATTTTGGCTCTCTGCACCTATTTTCAGTTTCAAATTACGACTTTTTATACCGAAAATATGCCATTTACTGAAAACAGCGATGGGTCATATTTTGCCCATACCACCCTGCAGTTTTCAAAATGTCTGAAATGTCGGAAATTTGACTCCTGAGCGTGATTTTTTTTTCCGAATTCTGACTCTCTGCACCTATTTTCAGGTTCAAATTACGACGTTTCATACCGAAAATATGCCATTTACTGAAAACGGCGATGGGTCGTATTTTGCCCAAACCCCCCTGCAGTTTTAAAAATGTCTGAAATGTCGGAAATTTGACTCCTGAGCGTGATTTTTTATCCGAATTCTGATTCTCTGCACCTATTTTCTGTTTCAAAATACAACGTTTCATACCGAAAATATGCCAATTACTGTAAACGGCGATGGGTCATATTTTGCCCAAACCCCCTGCAGTTTTCAAAATGTCTGAAATATCGGAAATTTGACTCCTGAGGGTGATTTTTGAGCCGAATTCTGACTCTCTGCACCTATTTTTAGTTTCAAATTACGACGTTTCATACCGAAAATATGCCATTTACTGAAAACGGCTAATGGGTCATATTTTGCCCAAACCCCCCAGCAGTTTTTAAAATGTCTGAAATGTCGGAAATTTGACTATTGAGCGTGATTTTTGAGCCGAATTCTGACTCTCTGCACCTATTTTCAGTTTCAAATTACGACGTTTCATACCGAAAATATGCCAATTACTGTAAACGGCGATGGGTCATATTTTGACCAAACCCCCCTGCAGCTTTCAAAATGTCTGAAATGTCGGAAATTTGACTCCTGAGCGTGATTTTTGAGCCGAATTTTGGCTCTCTGCACCTATTTTCAGTTTCAAATTACGACGTTTCATACCGAAAATATGCCAATTACTGAAAACCTTGAAGGGTCATATTTTGCCCAAAACCCCTTGCAGTTTTCAAAATTGACTCCTGAGCGTGATTTTTGTGCCGAATTCTGACTCTCTGCACCTATTTTCAGTTTCAAATTACGACTTTTTATACCGAAAATATGCCAATTACTGAAAACGGCGATGGGTCATATTTTGCCCATACCCCCTGCAGTTTTCAAAATGTCTGAAATGTCGGAAATTTGACTCCTGAGCGTGATTTTTGAGCCGAATTCTGACTCTCTGCACCTATTTTCAGTTTCAAATTACGACGTTTCATACCGAAAATATGCCAATTACTGAAAACTGCGAAGGGTCATATTTTGCCCAAACCCCCCTGCAGTTTTTAAAATGTCTGAAATGTCGGAAATTTGACTCCTGAGCGTGATTTTTGAGCCGAATTCTGACTCTCTGCACCTATTTTCATTTTCAAATTACGACGTTTCATACCGAAAATATGCCAATTACTGTAAACGGCGATGGGTCATGTTTTGCCCAAACCCCCCTGCAGTTTTCAAAATGTCTGAAATGTCGGAAATTTGACTCCTGAGCGTGATTTTTTATCCGAATTCTGACTCTCTGCACCGATTTTCAGTTTCAAATTACGACTTTTTATACCGAAAATATGCCAATTACTGAAAACGACGATGGGTCATATTTTGGCCAAACCCCCCTGCAGTTTTTAAAATGTCTGAAATGTCGGAAATTTGACTCATGCGCGTGTTTTTTGAGCCGAATTCTGACTCTCTGCACCTATTTTCAGTTTCAAATTACGACGTTTCATACCGAAAATATGCCAATTACTGTAAACGGCGATGGGTCATATTTTGCCCAAACCCCCCTGCAGTTTTCAAAATGTCTGAAATGTCGGAAATTTGACTCCTGAGCGTGATTTTTGAGCCGAATTCTGACTCTCTGCACCTATTTTCAGTTTCAAATTACGATGTTTCATACCGAAAATATGCCAATTACTGTAAACGGCGATGGGTCATATTTTGCCCAAACCAACTGTAGTTTTCAAAATGTCTGAAATGTCGGAAATTTGACTATTGAGCGTGATTTTTAACCCGAAGTCTGACTCTCTGCATCTATTTTCAATTTCAAATTACGACGTTTCATACCGAAAATATGCCAATTACTGAAAACGGCGATGGGTCATATTTTGCCCAAACCCCTCTGCAGTTTTAAAATTTCTGAAATGTCGGAAATTTGACTCCTGAGCGTGATTTTTTATCCGAATTCTGACTCTCTGCCCCTATTTTCAGTTTCAAATTACGAATTTTTCAATCCGAAAATATGCCAATTTCTGAAAACGGCGATGGGTCATATTTTGCACAAACCCCCCTACAGTTTTCAAAATGTCTGAAATGTCGGAAATTGGACTCCTGAGCGTGATTTTTGAGCGGAATTCTGACTCTCTGCACCTATTTTCAGTTTCAAATTACGACGTTTCATACCGAAAATATGCCAATTACCTTAAACGGCGATGGGTCATAATTTGCCAAAACTCCCCTGCAGTTTTCAAAATGTCTGAAATGTCGGAAATTTGACTCCTGAGCATGACTTTGTATCCGAATTCTGACTCTCAGCACCTATTTTCATTTTCAAATCACGACATTTTATACCGAAAATATATTTTTATATTTTCGGTATAAAATGTCGTAATTTGAAAATAAAAATAGGTGCAGAGAGTCAGAATTCGGATACAAAGTATCCGAAATTCGGATACAATTACTGAAATCGGCGATGGGTCATATTTTGCCCAAACCCCTCTGCAGTTTTAAAATTTCTGAAATGTCGGAAATTTGACTCCTGAGCGTGATTTTTTATCCGAATTCTGACTCTCTGCCCCTATTTTCAGTTTCAAATTACAAATTTTTCAATCCGAAAATATGCCAATTACTGAAAACGGCGATGGGTCATATTTTGCACAAACCCCCCTACAGTTTTCAAAATGTCTGAAATGTCGGAAATTTTACTCCTGAGCGTGATTTTTGAGCCGAATTCTGACTCTCTGCACCTATTTTCAGTTTCAAATTACGACGTTTCATACCGAAAATATGCCAATTACTGAAAACGGCGATGGGTCATATTTTGCCCAAACCCCCCTGCAGTTTTAAAATTTCTGAAATGTCGGAAATTTGACTCCTGAGCGTGATTTTTTATCCGAATTCTGACTCTCTGCCCCTATTTTCAGTTTCAAATTACGAATTTTTGTACCGAAAATATGCCAATTACTGAAAACGGCGATGGGTCATATTTTGCCCAAACCCCCCTGCTGTTTTCAAAATGTCTGAAATGTCGGAAATTTGACTCCTGAGCGTGATTTTTTAGCCGAATTCTGACTCTCTGCACCTATTTTCAGTTTCAAATTACGACGTTTCATACCGAAAATATGCCAATTACTGTTAACGGCGATGGGTCATATTTTGCCCAAACCCCCTTGCAGTTATCAAAATGTCTGAAATATCGGAAATTTGATCCTGAGCGTGATTTTGGAGCCGAATTCTGACTCTCTGCACCTATTTTCAGTTTCAAATTACGACGTTTCATACCGAAAATATGCCAATTACTGAAAACGGCGAAGGGTCATATTTTGCCCAAACCCCCCTGTAGTTTTCAAAATGTCTGAAATGTCGGAAATTTGACTCCTGAGCGTGATTTTTTATCCGAATTCTGATTCTCTGCACCTATTTTCTGTTTCAAAATACGACGTTTCATACCGAAAATATGCCAATTACTGTAAACGGCGATGGGTCATATTTTGCCCAAACCCCCTGCAGTTTTCAAAATGTCAGAAATGTCGGAAATTTGACTCCTGAGTGTGATTTTTGAGCCGAATTCTGACTCTCTGCACCTATTTTCAGTTTCAAATTACGACGTTTCATACCGAAAATATGCCATTTACTGAAAACGGCTAATGGGTCATATTTTGCCCAAACCCCCCTGCAGTTTTTAAAATGTCTGAAATGTCGGAAATTTGACTATTGAGCGTGATTTTTGAGCCGAATTCTGACTCTCTGCACCTATTTTCAGTTTCAAATTACGACATTTCATACCGAAAATATGCCAATTACTGTAAACGGCGATGGGTCATATTTTGCCCAAACCAACTGTAGTTTTCAAAATGTCTGAAATGTCGGAAATTTGACTATTGAGCGTGATTTTTAACCCGAAGTCTGACTCTCTGCATCTATTTTCAATTTCAAATTACGACGTTTCATACCGAAAATATGCCAATTACTGAAAACGGCGATGGGTCATATTTTGCCCAAACCCCTCTGCAGTTTTAAAATTTCTGAAATGTCGGAAATTTGACTCCTGAGCGTGATTTTTTATCCGAATTCTGACTCTCTGCCCCTATTTTCAGTTTCAAATTACGAATTTTTCAATCCGAAAATATGCCAATTACTGAAAACGGCGATGGGTCATATTTTGCACAAACCCCCCTACAGTTTTCAAAATGTCTGAAATGTCGGAAATTGGACTCCTGAGCGTGATTTTTGAGCGGAATTCTGACTCTCTGCACCTATTTTCAGTTTCAAATTACGACGTTTCATACCGAAAATATGCCAATTACCTTAAACGGCGATGGGTCATAATTTGCCAAAACTCCCCTGCAGTTTTCAAAATGTCTGAAATGTCGGAAATTTGACTCCTGAGCATGACTTTGTATCCGAATTCTGACTCTCAGCACCTATTTTCATTTTCAAATCACGACATTTTATACCGAAAATATATTTTTATATTTTCGGTATAAAATGTCGTAATTTGAAAATAAAAATAGGTGCAGAGAGTCAGAATTCGGATACAAAGTATCCGAAATTCGGATACAATTACTGAAATCGGCGATGGGTCATATTTTGCCCAAACCCCTCTGCAGTTTTAAAATTTCTGAAATGTCGGAAATTTGACTCCTGAGCGTGATTTTTTATCCGAATTCTGACTCTCTGCACCTATTTTCAGTTTCAAATTACGACGTTTCATACCGAAAATATGCCATTTACTGAAAACGGCTAATGGGTCATATTTTGCCCAAACCCCCCTGCAGTTTTTAAAATGTCTGAAATGTCGGAAATTTGACTATTGAGCGTGATTTTTGAGCCGAATTCTGACTCTCTGCACCTATTTTCAGTTTCAAATTACGACATTTCATACCGAAAATATGCCAATTACTGTAAACGGCGATGGGTCATATTTTGACCAAACCCCCCTGCAGTTTTCAAAATGTCTGAAATGTCGGAAATTTGATTCCTGAGCGTGATTTTTGAGCCGAATTTTGGCTCTCTGCACCTATTTTCAGTTTCAAATTACGACGTTTCATACCGAAAATATGCCAATTACTGAAAACGTTGAAGGGTCATATTTTGCCCAAAACCCCTTGCAGTTTTCAAAATTGACTCCTGAGCGTGATTTTTGAGCAGAATTCTGACTCTGTGCACCTATTTTCAGTTTCAAATTACGACTTTTTATACCGAAAATATGCCAATTACTGAAAACGGCAATGGGTCATATTTTGCCCATACCCCCTGCAGTTTTCAAAATGTCTGAAATGTCGGAAATTTGACTCCTGAGCGTGATTTTTGAGCCGAATTCTGACTCTCTGCACCTATTTTCAGTTTCAAATTACGACGTTTCATACCGAAAATATGCCAATTACTGAAAACTGCGAAGGGTCATATTTTGCCCAAACCCCCCTGCAGTTTTTAAAATGTCTGAAATGTCGGAAATTTGACTCCTGAGCGTGATTTTTGAGCCGAATACTGACTCTCTGCACCTATTTTCATTTTCAAATTACGACGTTTCATACCGAAAATATGCCAATTACTGTAAACGGCGATGGGTCATGTTTTGCCCAAACCCCCCTGCAGTTTTCAAAATGTCTGAAATGTCGGAAATTTGACTCCTGAGCGTGATTTTTTACCCGAATTCTGACTCTCTGCACCGATTTTCAGTTTCAAATTACGACTTTTTATACCGAAAATATGCCAATTACTGAAAACGGCGATGGGTCATATTTTGGCCAAACCCCCCTGCAGTTTTTAAAATGTCTGAAATGTCGGAAATTTGACTCATGGGCGTGTTTTTTGAGCCGAATTCTGACTCTCTGCACCTATTTTCAGTTTCAAATTACGACGTTTCATACCGAAAATATGCCAATTACTGTAAACGGCGATGGGTCATATTTTGCCCAAACCCCCCTGCAGTTTTCAAAATGTCTGAAATGTCGGAAATTTGACTCCTGAGCGTGATTTTTGAGCCGAATTCTGACTCTCTGCACCTATTTTCAGTTTCAAATTACGACGTTTCATACCGAAAATATGCCAATTACTGTAAACGGCGATGGGTCATATTTTGCCCAAACCAACTGCAGTTTTCAAAATGTCTGAAATGTCGGAAATTTGACTATTGAGCGTGATTTTTAACCCGAAGTCTGACTCTCTGCATCTATTTTCAATTTCAAATTACGACGTTTCATACCGAAAATATGCCAATTACTGAAAACGGCGATGGGTCATATTTTGCCCAAACCCCTCTGCAGTTTTAAAATTTCTGAAATGTCGGAAATTTGACTCCTGAGCGTGATTTTTTATCCGAATTCTGACTCTCTGCCCCTATTTTCAGTTTCAAATTACGAATTTTTCAATCCGAAAATATGCCAATTACTGAAAACGGCGATGGGTCATATTTTGCACAAACCCCCCTACAGTTTTCAAAATGTCTGAAATGTCGGAAATTGGACTCCTGAGCGTGATTTTTGAGCGGAATTCTGACTCTCTGCACCTATTTTCAGTTTCAAATTACGACGTTTCATACCGAAAATATGCCAATTACCTTAAACGGCGATGGGTCATTATTTGCCCAAACTCCCCTGCAGTTATCAAAATGTCTGAAATGTCGGAAATTTGACTCCTGAGCGTGACTTTGTATCCGAATTCTGACTCTCTGCACCTATTTTCATTTTCAAATCACGACATTTTATACCGAAAATATTTTTTTATATTTTCGGTATAAAATGTCGTAATTTGAAAATAAAAATAGGTGCAGAGAGTCAGAATTCGGATACAAAGTATCCGAAATTCGGATACAATTACTGAAATCGGCGATGGGTCATATTTTGCCCAAACCCCTCTGCAGTTTTAAAATTTATGAAATGTCGGAAATTTGACTCCTGAGCGTGATTTTTTATCCGAATTCTGACTCTCTGCCCCTATTTTCAGTTTCAAATTACGAATTTTTCAATCCGAAAATATGCCAATTACTGAAAACGGCGATGGGTCATATTTTGCACAAACCCCCATACAGTTTTCAAAATGTCTGAAATGTCGGAAAATTTACTCCTGAGCGTGATTTTTGAGCCGAATTCTGACTCTCTGCACCTATTTTCAGTTTCAAATTACGACGTTTCATACCGAAAATATGCCAATTACTGAAAACGGCGATGGGTCATATTTTACCCAAACCCCCCTGCAGTTTTAAAATTTCTGAAATGTCGGAAATTTGACTCCTGAGCGTGATTTTTTATCCGAATTCTGACTCTCTGCCCCTATTTTCAGTTTTAAATTACGAATTTTTGTACCGAAAATATGCCAATTACTGAAAACGGCGATGGGTCATATTTTGCCCAAACCCCCCTGCTGTTTTCAAAATGTCTGAAATGTCGGAAATTTGACTCCTGAGCGTGATTTTTTAGCCGAATTCTGACTCTCCGCACCTATTTTCAGTTTCAAATTACGACGTTTCATACCGAAAATATGCCAATTACTGTTAACGGCGATGGGTCATATTTTGCCCAAACCCCCTTGCAGTTTTCAAAATGTCTGAAATGTCGGAAATTTGATCCTGAGCGTGATTTTGGAGCCGAATTCTGACTCTCTGCACCTATTTTCAGTTTCAAATTACGACGTTTCATACCGAAAATATGCCAATTACTTAAAACGGCGAAGGGTCATATTTTGCCCAAACCCCCCTGCAGTTTTCAAAATGTCTGAAATGTCGGAAATTTGACTCCTGAGCGTGATTTTTTATCCGAATTCTGACTCCCTGCACCTATTTTCAGTTTCAAATTACGAATTTTTGTACCGAAAATATGCCAATTACTGAAAACAGCGATGGGTCATATTTTGGCCAAACCCCCTTGCAGTTTGCAAAATGTTTGAAATGTCGGAAATTTGATTCCTGAGCGTGATTTTTGAGCCGAATTCTGACTCTCTGCACCTATTTTAAGTTTCAAATTACGACGTTTCATACCGAAAATATGCCAATTACTGAAAACTGCGAAGGGTCATATTTTGCCCAAACCCCCCTGCAGTTTTTAAAATGTCTGAAATGTCGGAAATTTGACTGCTGAGCGTGATTTTTGAGCCGAATTCTAACTCTCTGCACCTATTTTCATTTTCAAATTACGACGTTTCATACCGAAAATATGCCAATTACTGTAAACGGCGATGGGTCATGTTTTGCTCAAACCCCCCTGCAGTTTTCAAAATGTCTGAAATGTCGGAAATTTGACTCCTGAGCGTGATTTTTTATCCGAATTCTGACTCTCTGCACCGATTTTCAGTTTCAAATTACGACTTTTTATACCGAAAATATGCCAATTACTGAAAACGGCGATGGGTCATATTTTGGCCAAATCCCCCTGCAGTTTTTAAAATGTCTGAAATGTCGGAAATTTGACTCATGAGCGTGATTTTTGAGCCGAATTCTGACTCTCTGCACCTATTTTCAGTTACAAATTACGACGTTTCATACCGAAAATATGCCAATTACTGTAAACGGCGATGGGTCATATTTTGCCCAAACCCCCCTGCAGTTTTCAAAATGTCTGAAATGTCGGAAATTTGACTCCTGAGCGTGATTTTTGAGCTGAATTCTGACTCTCTGCACCTATTTTCAGTTTCAAATTACGACGTTTCATACCGAAAATATGCCAATTACTGTAAACGGCGATGGGTCATATTTTGCCCAAACCAACTGCAGTTTTCAAAATGTCTGAAATGTCGGAAATTTGACTATTGAGCGTGATTTTTAACCCGAAGTCTGACTCTCTGCATCTATTTTCAATTTCAAATTACGACGTTTCATACCGAAAATATGCCAATTACTGTAAACGGCGATGGGTCATAATTTGCCCAAACTCCCCTGCAATTTTCAAAATGTCTGAAATGTCGGAAATTTGACTCCTGAGCGTGACTTTGTATCCGAATTCTGACTCTCTGCACCTATTTTCATTTTCAAATCACGACATTTTATACCGAAAATATATTTTTATATTTTCGGTATAAAATGTCGTAATTTGAAAATAAAAATAGGTGCAGAGAGTCAGAATTCGGATACAAAATATCCGAAATTCGGATACAATTACTGAAATCGGCGATGGGTCATATTTTGCCCAAACCCCCCCTGCAGTTTTCAAAATGTCTGAAATGTCGGAAATTTTACTCCTGAGCGTGATTTTTGAGCCGAATTCTGACTCTCTGCACCTATTTTCAGTTTCAAATTACGACGTTTCATACCGAAAATATGCCAATTACTGAAAACGGCGATGGGTCATATTTTGCCCAAACCCCCCTGCAGTTTTAAAATTTCTGAAATGTCGGAAATTTGACTCCTGAGCGTGATTTTTTATCCGAATTCTGACTCTCTGCCCCTATTTTCAGTTTCAAATTACGATCTTTTGTACCGAAAATATGCCAATTACTGAAAACGGCGATGGGTCATATTTTGCCCAAACCCCCCTGCTGTTTTCAAAATGTCTGAAATGTCGGAAATTTGACTCCTGAGCGTGATTTTTGAGCCGAATTCTGACTCTCTGCACCTATTTTCAGTTTCAAATTACGACGTTTCATACCGAAAATATGCCAATTACTGTAAACGGCGATGGGTCATATTTTGCCCAAACCAACTGCAGTTTTCAAAATGTCTGAAATGTCGGAAATTTGACTATTGAGCGTGATTTTTAACCCGAAGTCTGACTCTCTGCATCTATTTTCAATTTCAAATTACGACGTTTCATACCGAAAATATGCCAATTACTGAAAACGGCGATGGGTCATATTTTGCCCAAACCCCTCTGCAGTTTTAAAATTTCTGAAATGTCGGAAATTTGACTCCTGAGCGTGATTTTTTATCCGAATTCTGACTCTCTGCCCCTATTTTCAGTTTCAAATTACGAATTTTTCAATCCGAAAATATGCCAATTACTGAAAACGGCGATGGGTCATATTTTGCACAAACCCCCCTACAGTTTTCAAAATGTCTGAAATGTCGGAAATTGGACTCCTGAGCGTGATTTTTGAGCGGAATTCTGACTCTCTGCACCTATTTTCAGTTTCAAATTACGACGTTTCATACCGAAAATATGCCAATTACCTTAAACGGCGATGGGTCATTATTTGCCCAAACTCCCCTGCAGTTATCAAAATGTCTGAAATGTCGGAAATTTGACTCCTGAGCGTGACTTTGTATCCGAATTCTGACTCTCTGCACCTATTTTCATTTTCAAATCACGACATTTTATACCGAAAATATTTTTTTATATTTTCGGTATAAAATGTCGTAATTTGAAAATAAAAATAGGTGCAGAGAGTCAGAATTCGGATACAAAGTATCCGAAATTCGGATACAATTACTGAAATCGGCGATGGGTCATATTTTGCCCAAACCCCTCTGCAGTTTTAAAATTTCTGAAATGTCGGAAATTTGACTCCTGAGCGTGATTTTTTATCCGAATTCTGACTCTCTGCCCCTATTTTCAGTTTCAAATTACGAATTTTTCAATCCGAAAATATGCCAATTACTGAAAACGGCGATGGGTCATATTTTGCACAAACCCCCATACAGTTTTCAAAATGTCTGAAATGTCGGAAAATTTACTCCTGAGCGTGATTTTTGAGCCGAATTCTGACTCTCTGCACCTATTTTCAGTTTCAAATTACGACGTTTCATACCGAAAATATGCCAATTACTGAAAACGGCGATGGGTCATATTTTACCCAAACCCCCCTGCAGTTTTAAAATTTCTGAAATGTCGGAAATTTGACTCCTGAGCGTGATTTTTTATCCGAATTCTGACTCTCTGCCCCTATTTTCAGTTTCAAATTACGAATTTTTGTACCGAAAATATGCCAATTACTGAAAACGGCGATGGGTCATATTTTGCCCAAACCCCCCTGCTGTTTTCAAAATGTCTGAAATGTCGGAAATTTGACTCCTGAGCGTGATTTTTTAGCCGAATTCTGACTCTCCGCACCTATTTTCAGTTTCAAATTACGACGTTTCATACCGAAAATATGCCAATTACTGTTAACGGCGATGGGTCATATTTTGCCCAAACCCCCTTGCAGTTTTCAAAATGTCTGAAATGTCGGAAATTTGATCCTGAGCGTGATTTTGGAGCCGAATTCTGACTCTCTGCACCTATTTTCAGTTTCAAATTACGACGTTTCATACCGAAAATATGCCAATTACTTAAAACGGCGAAGGGTCATATTTTGCCCAAACCCCCCTGCAGTTTTCAAAATGTCTGAAATGTCGGAAATTTGACTCCTGAGCGTGATTTTTTATCCGAATTCTGACTCCCTGCACCTATTTTCAGTTTCAAATTACGAATTTTTGTACCGAAAATATGCCAATTACTGAAAACAGCGATGGGTCATATTTTGGCCAAACCCCCTTGCAGTTTGCAAAATGTTTGAAATGTCGGAAATTTGATTCCTGAGCGTGATTTTTGAGCCGAATTCTGACTCTCTGCACCTATTTTAAGTTTCAAATTACGACGTTTCATACCGAAAATATGCCAATTACTGAAAACTGCGAAGGGTCATATTTTGCCCAAACCCCCCTGCAGTTTTTAAAATGTCTGAAATGTCGGAAATTTGACTGCTGAGCGTGATTTTTGAGCCGAATTCTAACTCTCTGCACCTATTTTCATTTTCAAATTACGACGTTTCATACCGAAAATATGCCAATTACTGTAAACGGCGATGGGTCATGTTTTGCTCAAACCCCCCTGCAGTTTTCAAAATGTCTGAAATGTCGGAAATTTGACTCCTGAGCGTGATTTTTTATCCGAATTCTGACTCTCTGCACCGATTTTCAGTTTCAAATTACGACTTTTTATACCGAAAATATGCCAATTACTGAAAACGGCGATGGGTCATATTTTGGCCAAATCCCCCTGCAGTTTTTAAAATGTCTGAAATGTCGGAAATTTGACTCATGAGCGTGATTTTTGAGCCGAATTCTGACTCTCTGCACCTATTTTCAGTTACAAATTACGACGTTTCATACCGAAAATATGCCAATTACTGTAAACGGCGATGGGTCATATTTTGCCCAAACCCCCCTGCAGTTTTCAAAATGTCTGAAATGTCGGAAATTTGACTCCTGAGCGTGATTTTTGAGCTGAATTCTGACTCTCTGCACCTATTTTCAGTTTCAAATTACGACGTTTCATACCGAAAATATGCCAATTACTGTAAACGGCGATGGGTCATATTTTGCCCAAACCAACTGCAGTTTTCAAAATGTCTGAAATGTCGGAAATTTGACTATTGAGCGTGATTTTTAACCCGAAGTCTGACTCTCTGCATCTATTTTCAATTTCAAATTACGACGTTTCATACCGAAAATATGCCAATTACTGTAAACGGCGATGGGTCATAATTTGCCCAAACTCCCCTGCAATTTTCAAAATGTCTGAAATGTCGGAAATTTGACTCCTGAGCGTGACTTTGTATCCGAATTCTGACTCTCTGCACCTATTTTCATTTTCAAATCACGACATTTTATACCGAAAATATATTTTTATATTTTCGGTATAAAATGTCGTAATTTGAAAATAAAAATAGGTGCAGAGAGTCAGAATTCGGATACAAAATATCCGAAATTCGGATACAATTACTGAAATCGGCGATGGGTCATATTTTGCCCAAACCCCCCCTGCAGTTTTCAAAATGTCTGAAATGTCGGAAATTTTACTCCTGAGCGTGATTTTTGAGCCGAATTCTGACTCTCTGCACCTATTTTCAGTTTCAAATTACGACGTTTCATACCGAAAATATGCCAATTACTGAAAACGGCGATGGGTCATATTTTGCCCAAACCCCCCTGCAGTTTTAAAATTTCTGAAATGTCGGAAATTTGACTCCTGAGCGTGATTTTTTATCCGAATTCTGACTCTCTGCCCCTATTTTCAGTTTCAAATTACGAATTTTTGTACCGAAAATATGCCAATTACTGAAAACGGCGATGGGTCATATTTTGCCCAAACCCCCCTGCTGTTTTCAAAATGTCTGAAATGTCGGAAATTTGACTCCTGAGCGTGATTTTTTAGCCGAATTCTGACTCTCCGCACCTATTTTCAGTTTCAAATTACGACGTTTCTTACCGAAAATATGCCAATTACTGTAAACGGCGATGGGTCATATTTTGCCCAAACCCCCTTGCAGTTTTCAAAATGTCTAAAATGTCGGAAATTTGATCCTGAGCGTGATTTTGGAGCCGAATTCTGACTCTCTGCACCTATCTTCAGTTTCAAATTACGACGTTTCATACCGAAAATATGCCAATTACTGAAAACGGCGAAGGGTCATATTTTGCCCAAACCCCCCTGCAGTTTTCAAAATGTCTGAAATGTCGGAAATTTGACTCCTGAGCGTGATTTTTTATCCGAATTCTGACTCCCTGCACCTATTTTCAGTTTCAAATTACGAATTTTTGTACCGAAAATATGCCAATTACTGAAAACAGCGATGGGTCATATTTTGGCCAAACACCCTTGCAGTTTTCAAAATGTTTGAAATGTCGGAAATTTGATTCCTGAGCGTGATTTTTGAACCGAATTCTGACTCCCTGCACCTATTTTAAGTTTCAAATTACGACGTTTCATACCGAAAATATGCTAATTACTGAAAACTGCGAAGGGTCATATTTTGCCCAAACCCCCCTGCAGTTTTTAAAATGTCTGAAATGTCGGAAATTTGACTCCTGAGCGCGATTTTTGAGCCGAATTCTGACTCTCTGCACCTATTTTCATTTTCAAATTACGACGTTTCATACCGAAAATATGCCAATTACTGTAAACGGCGATGGGTCATGTTTTGCCCAAACCCCCCTGCAGTTTTCAAAATGTCTGAAATGTCGGAAATTTGACTCCTGAGCGTGATTTTTTATCCGAATTCTGACTCTCTGCACCGATTTTCAGTTTCAAATTACGACTTTTTATACCGAAAATATGCCAATTACTGAAAACGGCGATGGGTCATATTTTGGCCAAACCCCCCTGCAGTTTTTAAAATGTCTGAAATGTCGGAAATTTGACTCATGAGCGTGATTTTTGAGCCGAATTCTGACTCTCTGCACCTATTTTCAGTTTCAAATTACGACGTTTCATACCGAAAATATGCCAATTACTGTAAACGGCGATGGGTCATATTTTGCCCAAACCCCCCTGCAGTTTTCAAAATGTCTGAAATGTCGGAAATTTGACTCCTGAGCGTGATTTTTGAGCCGAATTCTGACTCTCTGCACCTATTTTCAGTTTCAAATTACGACGTTTCATACCGAAAATATGCCAATTACTGTAAACGGCGATGGGTCATATTTTGCCCAAACCAACTGCAGTTTTCAAAATGTCTGAAATGTCGGAAATTTGACTATTGAGCGTGATTTTTAACCCGAAGTCTGACTCTCTGCATCTATTTTCAATTTCAAATTACGACGTTTCATACCGGAAATATGCCAATTACTGAAAACGGCGATGGGTCATATTTTGCCCAAACCCCCCTGCAGTTTTCAAAATGTCTGAAATGTCGGAAATTTGACTCCTGAGCGTGATTTTTTTGCCGAATTTTGGCTCTCTGCACCTATTTTCAGTTTCAAATTACGACTTTTTATACCGAAAATATGCCATTTACTGAAAACAGCGATGGGTCATATTTTGCCCATACCACCCTGCAGTTTTCAAAATGTCTGAAATGTCGGAAATTTGACTCCTGAGCGTGATTTTTTTTCCGAATTCTGACTCTCTGCACCTATTTTCAGGTTCAAATTACGACGTTTCATACCGAAAATATGCCATTTACTGAAAACGGCGATGGGTCGTATTTTGCCCAAACCCCCCTGCAGTTTTAAAAATGTCTGAAATGTCGGAAATTTGACTCCTGAGCGTGATTTTTTATCCGAATTCTGATTCTCTGCACCTATTTTCTGTTTCAAAATACAACGTTTCATACCGAAAATATGCCAATTACTGTAAACGGCGATGGGTCATATTTTGCCCAAACCCCCTGCAGTTTTCAAAATGTCTGAAATATCGGAAATTTGACTCCTGAGGGTGATTTTTGAGCCGAATTCTGACTCTCTGCACCTATTTTTAGTTTCAAATTACGACGTTTCATACCGAAAATATGCCATTTACTGAAAACGGCTAATGGGTCATATTTTGCCCAAACCCCCCTGCAGTTTTTAAAATGTCTGAAATGTCGGAAATTTGACTATTGAGCGTGATTTTTGAGCCGAATTCTGACTCTCTGCACCTATTTTCAGTTTCAAATTACGACGTTTCATACCGAAAATATGCCAATTACTGTAAACGGCGATGGGTCATATTTTGACCAAACCCCCCTGCAGCTTTCAAAATGTCTGAAATGTCGGAAATTTGACTCCTGAGCGTGATTTTTGAGCCGAATTTTGGCTCTCTGCACCTATTTTCAGTTTCAAATTACGACGTTTCATACCGAAAATATGCCAATTACTGAAAACGTTGAAGGGTCATATTTTGCCCAAAACCCCTTGCAGTTTTCAAAATTGACTCCTGAGCGTGATTTTTGAGCCGAATTCTGACTCTCTGCACCTATTTTCAGTTTCAAATTACGACTTTTTATACCGAAAATATGCCAATTACTGAAAACGGCGATGGGTCATATTTTGCCCATACCCCCTGCAGTTTTCAAAATGTCTGAAATGTCGGAAATTTGACTCCTGAGCGTGATTTTTGAGCCGAATTCTGACTCTCTGCATCTATTTTCAGTTTCAAATTACGACGTTTCATACCGAAAATATGCCAATTACTGAAAACTGCGAAGGGTCATATTTTGCCCAAACCCCCCTGCAGTTTTTAAAATGTCTGAAATGTCGGAAATTTGACTCCTGAGCGTGATTTTTGAGCCGAATTCTGACTCTCTGCACCTATTTTCATTTTCAAATTACGACGTTTCATACCGAAAATATGCCAATTACTGTAAACGGCGATGAGTCATGTTTTGCCCAAACCCCCCTGCAGTTTTCAAAATGTCTGAAATGTCGGAAATTTGACTCCTGAGCGTGATTTTTTATCCGAATTCTGACTCTCTGCACCGATTTTCAGTTTCAAATTACGACTTTTTATACCGAAAATATGCCAATTACTGAAAACGGCGATGGGTCATATTTTGGCCAAACCCCCCTGCAGTTTTTAAAATGTCTGAAATGTCGGAAATTTGACTCATGCGCGTGTTTTTTGAGCCGAATTCTGACTCTCTGCACCTATTTTCAGTTTCAAATTACGACGTTTCATACCGAAAATATGCCAATTACTGTAAACGGCGATGGGTCATATTTTGCCCATACCCCCCTGCAGTTTTCAAAATGTCTGAAATGTCGGAAATTTGACTCCTGAGCGTGATTTTTGAGCCGAATTCTGACTCTCTGCACCTATTTTCAGTTTCAAATTACGATGTTTCATACCGAAAATATGCCAATTACTGTAAACGGCGATGGGTCATATTTTGCCCAAACCAACTGCAGTTTTCAAAATGTCTGAAATGTCGGAAATTTGACTATTGAGCGTGATTTTTAACCCGAAGTCTGACTCTCTGCATCTATTTTCAATTTCAAATTACGACGTTTCATACCGAAAATATGCCAATTACTGAAAACGGCGATGGGTCATATTTTGCCCAAACCCCTCTGCAGTTTTAAAATTTCTGAAATGTCGGAAATTTGACTCCTGAGCGTGATTTTTTATCCGAATTCTGACTCTCTGCCCCTATTTTCAGTTTCAAATTACGAATTTTTCAATCCGAAAATATGCCAATTACTGAAAACGGCGATGGGTCATATTTTGCACAAACCCCCCTACAGTTTTCAAAATGTCTGAAATGTCGGAAATTGGACTCCTGAGCGTGATTTTTGAGCGGAATTCTGACTCTCTGCACCTATTTTCAGTTTCAAATTACGACGTTTCATACCGAAAATATGCCAATTACCTTAAACGGCGATGGGTCATAATTTGCCAAAACTCCCCTGCAGTTTTCAAAATGTCTGAAATGTCGGAAATTTGACTCCTGAGCGTGACTTTGTATCCGAATTCTGACTCTCAGCACCTATTTTCATTTTCAAATCACGACATTTTATACCGAAAATATATTTTTATATTTTCGGTATAAAATGTCGTAATTTGAAAATAAAAATAGGTGCAGAGAGTCAGAATTCGGATACAAAGTATCCGAAATTCGGATACAATTACTGAAATCGGCGATGGGTCATATTTTGCCCAAACCCCTCTGCAGTTTTAAAATTTCTGAAATGTCGGAAATTTGACTCCTGAGCGTGATTTTGTTTCCGAATTCTGACTCTCTGCCCCTATTTTCAGTTTCAAATTACGAATTTTTCAATCCGAAAATATGCCAATTACTGAAAACGGAGATGGGTCATATTTTGCACAAACCCCCCTACAGTTTTCAAAATGTCTGAAATGTCGGAAATTTTACTCCTGAGCGTGATTTTTGAGCCGAATTCTGACTCTCTGCACCTATTTTCAGTTTCAAATTACGACGTTTCATACCGAAAATATGCCAATTACTGAAAACGGTGATGGGTCATATTTTGCCCAAACCCCCCTGCAGTTTTAAAATTTCTGAAATGTCGGAAATTTGACTCCTGAGCGTGATTTTTTATCCGAATTCTGACTCTCTGCCCCTATTTTCAGTTTCAAATTACGAATTTTTGTACCGAAAATATACCAATTACTGAAAACGGCGATGGGTCATATTTTGCCCAAACCCCCCTGCTGTTTTCAAAATGTCTGAAATGTCGGAAATTTGACTCCTGAGCGTGATTTTTTAGCCGAATTCTGACTCTCTGCACCTATTTTCAGTTTCAAATTACGACGTTTCATACCGAAAATATGCCAATTACTGTTAACGGCGATGGGTCATATTTTGCCCAAACCCCCTTGCAGTTATCAAAATGTCTGAAATATCGGAAATTTGATCCTGAGCGTGATTTTGGAGCCGAATTCTGACTCTCTGCACCTATTTTCAGTTTCAAATTACGACGTTTCATACCGAAAATATGCCAATTACTGAAAACGGCGAAGGGTCATATTTTGCCCAAACCCCCCTGTAGTTTTCAAAATGTCTGAAATGTCGGAAATTTGACTACTGAGCGTGATTTTTTATCCGAATTCTGACTCCCTGCACCTATTTTCAGTTTCAAATTACGAATTTTTGTACCGAAAATATGCCAATTACTGAAAACAGCGATGGGTCATATTTTGGCCAAACCCCCTTGCAGTTTTCAAAATGTTTGAAATGTCGGAAATTTGATTCCTGAGCGTGATTTTTGAACCGAATTCTGACTCTCTGCACCTATTTTAAGTTTCAAATTACGACGTTTCATACCGAAAATATGCCAATTACTGAAAACTGCGAAGGGTCATATTTTGCCCAAACCCCCCTGCAGTTTTTAAAATGTCTGAAATGTCGGAAATTTGACTCCTGAGCGGGATTTTTGAGCCGAATTCTGACTCTCTGCACCTTTTTTCATTTTCAAATTACGACGTTTCATACCTAAAATATGCCAATTACTGTAAACGGCGATGGGTTATGTTTTGCCCAAACCCCCCTGCAGTTTTCAAAATGTCTGAAATGTCGGAAATTTGACTCCTGAGCGTGATTTTTTATCCGAATTCTGACTCTCTGCACCGATTTTCAGTTTCAAATTACGACTTTTTATACCGAAAATATGCCAATTACTGAAAACGGCGATGGGTCATATTTTGGCCAAACCCCCCTGCAGTTTTAAAAATGTCTGAAATGTCGGAAATTTGACTCATGAGCGTGATTTTTGAGCCGAATTCTGACTCTCTGCACCTATTTTCAGTTTCAAATTACGACGTTTCATACCGAAAATATGCCAATTACTGTAAACGGCGATGGGTCATATTTTGCCCAAACCCCCCTGCAGTTTTCAAAATGTCTGAAATGTCGGAAATTTGAATCCTGAGCGTGATTTTTGAGCCGAATTCTGACTCTCTGCACCTATTTTCAGTTTCAAATTACGACGTTTCATACCGAAAATATGCCAATTACTGTAAACGGCGATGGGTCATATTTTGCCCAAACCAACTGCAGTTTTCAAAATGTCTGAAATGTCGGAAATTTGACTCCTGAGCGTGATTTTTGAGCCGAATTTTGGCTCTTTGCACCTATTTTCAATTTCAAATTACGACTTTTTATACCGAAAATATGCCAATTACTGAAAACGGCGATGGGTCATATTTTGCCCAAACCACCCCTGCAGTTTTCAAAATGTCTGAAATGTCGGAAATTTGACTCCTGAGCGTGATTTTTTTGCCGAATTTTGGCTCTCTGCACCTATTTTCAATTTCAAATTACGACTTTTTATACCGAAAATATGCCAATTACTGAAAACGGCGATGGGTCATATTTTGCCCATACCACCCTGCAGTTTTCAAAATGTCTGAAATGTCGGAAATTTGACTCCTGAGCGTGATTTTTTATCCGAATTCTGACTCTCTGCACCTATTTTCAGGTTCAAATTACGACGTTTCATACCGAAAATATGCCATTTACTGAAAACGGCGATGGGTCGTATTTTGCCCAAACCCCCCTGCAGTTTTAAAAATGTCTGAAATGTCGGAAATTTGACTCCTGAGCGTGATTTTTTATCCGAATTCTGATTCTCTGCACCTATTTTCTGTTTCAAAATACGACGTTTCATACCGAAAATATGCCAATTACTGTAAACGGCGATGGGTCATATTTTGCCCAAACCCCCTGCAGTTTTCAAAATGTCTGAAATGTCGGAAATTTGACTCCTGAGCGTGATTTTTGAGCCGAATTCTGACTCTCTGCACCTATTTTCAGTTTTAAATTACGACGTTTCATACCGAAAATATGCCATTTACTGAAAACGGCTAATGGGTCATATTTTGCCCAAACCCCCCTGCAGTTTTTAAAATGTCTGAAATGTCGGAAATTTGACTATTGAGCGTGATTTTTGAGCCGAATTCTGACTCTCTGCACCTATTTTCAGTTTCAAATTACGACATTTCATACCGAAAATATGCCAATTACTGTAAACGGCGATGGGTCATATTTTGACCAAACCCCCCTGCAGTTTTCAAAATGTCTGAAATGTCGGAAATTTGATTCCTGAGCGTGATTTTTGAGCCGAATTTTGGCTCTCTGCACCTATTTTCAGTTTCAAATTACGACGTTTCATACCGAAAATATGCCAATTACTGAAAACGTTGAAGGGTCATATTTTGCCCAAAACCCCTTGCAGTTTTCAAAATTGACTCCTGAGCGTGATTTTTGAGCAGAATTCTGACTCTGTGCACCTATTTTCAGTTTCAAATTACGACTTTTTATACCGAAAATATGCCAATTACTGAAAACGGCAATGGGTCATATTTTGCCCATACCCCCTGCAGTTTTCAAAATGTCTGAAATGTCGGAAATTTGACTCCTGAGCGTGATTTTTGAGCCGAATTCTGACTCTCTGCACCTATTTTCAGTTTCAAATTACGACGTTTCATACCGAAAATATGCCAATTACTAAAAACTGCGAAGGGTCATATTTTGCCCAAACCCCCCTGCAGTTTTTAAAATGTCTGAAATGTCGAAAATTTGACTCCTGAGCGTGATTTTTGAGCCGAATACTGACTCTCTGCACCTATTTTCATTTTCAAATTACGACGTTTCAGACCGAAAATATGCCAATTACTGTAAACGGCGATGGGTCATGTTTTGCCCAAACCCCCCTGCAGTTTTCAAAATGTCTGAAATGTCGGAAATTTGACTCCTGAGCGTGATTTTTTATCCGAATTCTGACTCTCTGCACCGATTTTCAGTTTCAAATTACGACTTTTTATACCGAAAATATGCCAATTACTGAAAACGGCGATGGGTCATATTTTGGCCAAACCCCCCCTGCAGTTTTTAAAATGTCTGAAATGTCGGAAATTTGACTCATGGGCGTGTTTTTTGAGCCGAATTCTGACTCTCTGCACCTATTTTCAGTTTCAATTTACGACGTTTCATACCGAAAATATGCCAATTACTGTAAACGGCGATGGGTCATATTTTGCCCAAACCCCCCTGCAGTTTTCAAAATGTCTGAAATGTCGGAAATTTGACTCCTGAGCGTGATTTTTGAGCCGAATTCTGACTCTCTGCACCTATTTTCAGTTTCAAATTACGACGTTTCATACCGAAAATATGCCAATTACTGTAAACGGCGATGGGTCATATTTTGCCCAAACCAACTGCAGTTTTCAAAATGTCTGAAATGTCGGAAATTTGACTATTGAGCGTGATTTTTAACCCGAAGTCTGACTCTCTGCATCTATTTTCAATTTCAAATTACGACGTTTCATACCGAAAATATGCCAATTACTGTAAACGGCGATGGGTCATATTTTGCCCAAACCCCCCTGCAGTTTTCAAAATGTCTGAAATGTCGGAAATTTGACTCCTGAGCGTGATTTTTTATCCGAATTCTGACTCTCTGCACCTATTTTCAGTTTCAAATTACGACGTTTCATACCGAAAATATGCCAATTACCTTAAACGGCGATGGGTCATTATTTGCCCAAACTCCCCTGCAGTTTTCAAAATGTCTGAAATGTCGGAAATTTGACTCCTGAGCGTGACTTTGTATCCGAATTCTGACTCTCTGCACCTATTTTCATTTTCAAATCACGACATTTTATACCGAAAATATATTTTTATATTTTCGGTATAAAATGTCGTAATTTGAAAATAAAAATAGGTGCAGAGAGTCAGAATTCGGATACAAAGTATCCGAAATTCGGATACAATTACTGAAATCGGCGATGGGTCATATTTTGCCCAAACCCCTCTGCAGTTTTATAATTTCTGAAATGTCGGAAATTTGACTCCTGAGCGTGATTTTTTATCCGAATTCTGACTCTCTGCCCCTATTTTCAGTTTCAAATTACGAATTTTTCAATCCGAAAATATGCCAATTACTGAAAACGGCGATGGGTCATATTTTGCACAAACCCCCATACAGTTTTCAAAATGTCTGAAATGTCGGAAAATTTACTCCTGAGCGTGATTTTTGAGCCGAATTCTGACTCTCTGCACCTATTTTCAGTTTCAAATTACGACGTTTCATACCGAAAATATGCCAATTACTGAAAACGGCGATGGGTCATATTTTACCCAAACCCCCCTGCAGTTTTAAAATTTCTGAAATGTCGGAAATTTGACTCCTGAGCGTGATTTTTTATCCGAATTCTGACTCTCTGCCCCTATTTTCAGTTTCAAATTACGAATTTTTGTACCGAAAATATGCCAATTACTGAAAACGGCGATGGGTCATATTTTGCCCAAACCCCCCTGCTGTTTTTAAAATGTCTGAAATGTCGGAAATTTGACTCCTGAGCGTGATTTTTTAGCCGAATTCTGACTCTCCGCACCTATTTTCAGTTTCAAATTACGACGTTTCATACCGAAAATATGCCAATTACTGTTAACGGCGATGGGTCATATTTTGCCCAAACCCCCTTGCAGTTTTCAAAATGTCTGAAATGTCGGAAATTTGATCCTGAGCGTGATTTTGGAGCCGAATTCTGACTCTCTGCACCTATTTTCAGTTTCAAATTACGACGTTTCATACCGAAAATATGCCAATTACTTAAAACGGCGAAGGGTCATATTTTGCCCAAACCCCCCTGCAGTTTTCAAAATGTCTGAAATGTCGGAAATTTGACTCCTGAGCGTGATTTTTTATCCGAATTCTGACTCCCTGCACCTATTTTCAGTTTCAAATTACGAATTTTTGTACCGAAAATATGCCAATTACTGAAAACAGCGATGGGTCATATTTTGGCCAAACCCCCTTGCAGTTTGCAAAATGTTTGAAATGTCGGAAATTTGATTCCTGAGCGTGATTTTTGAGCCGAATTCTGACTCTCTGCACCTATTTTAAGTTTCAAATTACGACGTTTCATACCGAAAATATGCCAATTACTGAAAACTGCAAAGGGTCATATTTTGCCCAAACCCCCCTGCAGTTTTTAAAATGTCTGAAATGTCGGAAATTTGACTGCTGAGCGTGATTTTTGAGCCGAATTCTAACTCTCTGCACCTATTTTCATTTTCAAATTACGACGTTTCATACCGAAAATATGCCAATTACTGTAAACGGCGATGGGTCATGTTTTGCACAAACCCCCCTGCAGTTTTCAAAATGTCTGAAATGTCGGAAATTTGACTCCTGAGCGTGATTTTTTATCCGAATTCTGACTCTCTGCACCGATTTTCAGTTTCAAATTACGACTTTTTATACCGAAAATATGCCAATTACTGAAAACGGCGATGGGTCATATTTTGGCCAAATCCCCCTGCAGTTTTTAAAATGTCTGAAATGTCGGAAATTTGACTCATGAGCGTGATTTTTGAGCCGAATTCTGACTCTCTGCACCTATTTTCAGTTACAAATTACGACGTTTCATACCGAAAATATGCCAATTACTGTAAACGGCGATGGGTCATATTTTGCCCAAACCCCCCTGCAGTTTTCAAAATGTCTGAAATGTCGGAAATTTGACCCCTGAGCGTGATTTTTTAGCTGAATTCTGACTCTCTGCACCTATTTTCAGTTTCAAATTACGACGTTTCATACCGAAAATATGCCAATTACTGTAAACGGCGATGGGTCATATTTTGCCCAAACCAACTGCAGTTTTCAAAATGTCTGAAATGTCGGAAGTTTGACTATTGAGCGTGATTTTTAACCCGAAGTCTGACTCTCTGCATCTATTTTCAATTTCAAATTACGACGTTTCATACCGAAAATATGCCAATTACTGAAAACGGCGATGGGTCATATTTTGCCCAAACCCCTCTGCAGTTTTAAAATTTCTGAAATGTCGCAAATTTGACTCCTGAGCGTGATTTTTTATCCGAATTCTGACTCTCTGCCCCTATTTTCAGTTTCAAATTACGAATTTTTGAATCCGAAAATATGCCAATTACTGAAAACGGCGATGGGTCATATTTTGGCCAAACCCCCCTGCAGTTTTCAAAATGTCTGAAATGTCGGAAATTTGACTCATGAGCGTGATTTTTGAGCCGAATTCTGACTCTCTGCACCTATTTTCAGTTACAAATTACGACGTTTCATACCGAAAATATGCCAATTACTGTAAACGGCGATGGGTCATATTTTGCCCAAACCCCCCTGCAGTTTTCAAAATGTCTGAAATGTCGGAAATTTGACTCCTGAGCGTGATTTTTGAGCTGAATTCTGACTCTCTGCACCTATTTTCAGTTTCAAATTACGACGTTTCATACCGAAAATATGCCAATTACTGTAAACGGCGATGGGTCATATTTTGCCCAAACCAACTGCAGTTTTCAAAATGTCTGAAATGTCGGAAATTTGACTATTGAGCGTGATTTTTAACCCGAAGTCTGACTCTCTGCATCTATTTTCAATTTCAAATTACGACGTTTCATACCGAAAATATGCCAATTACTGAAAACGGCGATGGGTCATATTTTGCCAAAACCCCCCTGTAGTTTTAAAAATGTCTAAAATGTCGGAAATTGGACTCCTGAGCGTGATTTTTGAGCGGAATTCTGACTCTCTGCACCTATTTTCAGTTTCAAAATTCGCCGTTTCATACCGAAAATATGCCAATTACTGTAAACGGCCATGGGTCATAATTTGCCCAAACTCCCCTGCAGTTTTCAAAATGTCTGAAATGTCGGAAATTTGACTCCTGAGCGTGACTTTGTATCCGAATTCTGACTCTCTGCACCTATTTTCATTTTCAAATCACGACATTTTATACCGAAAATATATTTTTATATTTTCGGTATAAAATGTCGTAATTTGAAAATAAAAATAGGTGCAGAGAGTCAGAATTCGGATACAAAGTATCCGAAATTCGGATACAATTACTGAAATCGGCGATGGGTCATATTTTGCCCAAACCCCCCCTGCAGTTTTCAAAATGTCTGAAATGTCGGAAATTTGACTCCTGAGCGTGATTTTTTATCCGAATTCTGACTCCCTGCCCCTATTTTCAGTTTCAAATTACGACGTTTCATACCGAAAATATGCCAATTACTGAAAACGGCGATGGGTCATATTTTGCCCAAACCCCCCTGCAGTTTTCAAAATGTCTGAAATGTAGGAAATTTGACTCCTGAGCGTGATTTTTGAGCCGACTTTTGGCTCTCTGCACCTATTTTCAGTTTTAAATTACGACGTTTCATACCGAAAATATGCCAATTACTGTAAACGGCGATGGGTCATGTTTTGCCCAAACCCCCACTGCAGTTTTCAAAATGTCTGAAATGTCGGAATTTTGACTCCTGAGCGTGATTTTTTATCCGAATTCTGACTCTCTGCACCGATTTTCAGTTTCAAATTACGACTTTTTATACCGAAAATATGCCAATTACTGAAAACGGCGATGGGTCATATTTTGGCCAAACCCCCCTGCAGTTTTTAAAATGTCTGAAATGTCGGAAAATTGACTCATGAGCGTGATTTTTGAGGCGAATTCTGACTCTCTGCACCTATTTTCAGTTTCAAATTACGACGTTTCATACCGAAAATATGCCAATTACTGTAAACAGCGATGGGTCATATTTTGCCCAAACCCCCTGCAGTTTTCAAAATGTCTGAAATGTCGGAAATTTGACTATTGAGCGTGATTTTTAACCCGAAGTCTGACTCTCTGCATCTATTTTCAGTTTCAAATTACGACGTTTCATACCGAAAATATGCCAATTACTGAAAACGGCGATGGGTCATATTTTGCCCAAACCCCTGTGCAGTTTTAAAATTTCTGAAATGTCGGAAATTTGACTCCTGAGCGTGATTTTTTATCCGAATTCTGACTCCCTGCCCCTATTTTCAGTTTCAAATTACGATGTTTCATACCGAAAATATGCCAATTACTGAAAACGGCGATGGGTCATATTTTGCCCAAACCCCCCTGTAGTTTTCAAAATGTCTGAAATGTCGGAAATTGGACTCCTGAGCGTGATTTTTGAGCAGAATTCTGACTCTCTGCACCTATTTTCAGTTTCAAATTACGACGTTTCATACCGAAAATATATTTTTATATTTTCGGTATAAAATGTCGTAATTTGAAAATGAAAATAGGTGCAGAGAGTCAGAATTCGGATACAAAGTATCCGAAATTCGGATACAATTACTGAAATCGGCGATGGGTCATTTTTTGCCCAAACCCCCCTGCAGTTTTCAAAATGTCTGAAATGTCGGAAATTTGACTGCTGAGCGTGATTTTTGAGCCGAATTCTGACTCTCTGCACCTATTTTCAGTTTCAAATTACGACGTTTCATACCGAAAATATGCCAATTACTGAAAACGGCGATGGATCATATTTTGCCCAAACCCCCCTGCAGTTTTAAAATTTCTGAAATGTCGGAAATTTGACTCCTGAGCGTGATTTTTTATCCGAATTCTGACTCTCTGCCCCTATTTTCAGTTTCAAATTACGAATTTTTGTACCGAAAATATGCCAATTACTGAAAACGGCGATGGGTCATATTTTGCCCAAACCCCCCTGCTGTTTTCAAAATGTCTGAAATGTCGGAAATTTGACCACTGAGCGTGATTTTTTAGCCGAATTCTGACTCTCCGCACCTATTTTCAGTTTAAAATTTCGACGTTTCATACCGAAAATATGCCAATTACTGAAAACGGCGATGGGTCATATTTTGCCCAACCCCCCCTGCAGTTTTCAAAATGTCTGAAATGTCGGAAATTGGACTCCTGAGCGTGATTTTTGAGCGAAATTCTGACTCTCTGCACCTATTTTCAGTTTCAAATTACGACGTTTCATACCGAAAATATGCCAATTACTGTAAACGGCGATGGGTCATATTTTGCCCAAACCCCCCTGCAGTATTCAAAATGTCTAAAATGTCGGAAGTTTGACTCCTGAGCGTGATTTTGTATCCGAATTCTGACTCTCTGCACCTATTTTCAGTTTCAAATTACGACGTTTCATACCGAAAATATGCCAATTACTGAAAACGGCGATGGGTCATATTTTGCACAAACCCCCCTGCAGTTTTTAAAATGTCTGAAATGTCGGAAATTTGAATCTTGAGCGAGATTTTTGAGCGGAATTCTGACTCTCTGCACCTGTTTTCAGTTTCAAATTACGACGTTTCATACCGAAAATATGCCAATTACTGTAAACGGCGATGGGTCATATTTTGCCCAAACCCCCCTGCAGTTTTCAAAATGTCTGAAATGTCGGAAATTTGACTCCTGAGCGTGATTTTTGAGCCGACTTTTGGCTCTCTGCACCTATTTTCAGTTTCAAATTACGAAGTTTCATACCGAAAATATGCCAATTACTGTAAAGGGCGATGGGTCATGTTTTGCCCAAACCCCCACTGCAGTTTTCAAAATGTCTGAAATGTCGGAATTTTGACTCCTGAGCGTGATTTTTTATCCGAATTCTGACTCTCTGCACCGATTTTCAGTTTCAAATTACGACTTTTTATACCGAAAATATGCCAATTACTGAAAACAGCGATGGGTCATATTTTGCCCAAACCCCCCTGTAGTTTTAAAAATGTCTGAAATGTCGGAAATTGGACTCCTGAGCGTGATTTTTGAGCGGAATTCTGACTCTCTGCACCTATTTTCTGTTTCAAATTACGACGTTTCATACCGAAAATATGCCAATTACTGTAAACGGCGATGGGTCATAATTTGCCCAAACTCCCCTGCAGTTTTCAAAATGTCTGAAATGTCGGAAATTTGACTCCTGAGCGTGACTTTGTATCCGAATTCTGACTCTCTGCACCTATTTTTATTTTCAAATCACGACATTTTATACCGAAAATATATTTTTATATTTTCGGTATAAAATGTCGTAATTTGAAAATGAAAATAGGTGCAGAGAGTCAGAATTCGGATACAAAGTATCCGAAATTCGGATACAATTACTGAAATCGGAGATGGGTCATATTTTGCCCAAACCCCCCCTGCAGTTTTCAAAATGTCTGAAATGTCGGAAATTTTACTCCTGAGCGTGATTTTTGAGCCGAATTCTGACTCTCTGCACCTATTTTCAGTTTCAAATTACGACGTTTCATACCGAAAAAATGCCAATTACTGAAAACGGTGATGGGTCATATTTTGGCCAAACCCCCCTGCAGTTTTTAAAATGTCTGAAATGTCGGAAATTTGACTCCTGAGTGTGATTTTGGAGCCGAATTCTGACTCTCTGCACCTATTTTCAGTTTCAAATTACGACGTTTCATACCGAAAATATGCCAATTACTGAAAACGGCGATGGGTCATATTTTGCCCAAACCCCCCTGCAGTTTTAAAATTTCTGAAATGTCGGAAATTTGACTCCTGAGCGTGATTTTTTATCCGAATTCTGACTCTCTGCCCCTATTTTCAGTTTCAAATTACGAATTTTTGTACCGAAAATATGCCAATTACTGAAAACGGCGATGGGTCATATTTTGCCCAAACCCCCCTGCTGTTTTCAAAATGTCTGAAATGTCGGAAATTTGACTCCTGAGCGTGATTTTTTAGCCGAATTCTGACTCTCCGCACCTATTTTCAGTTTCAAATTACGACGTTTCATACCGAAAATATGCCAATTACTGTAAACGGCGATGGGTCATATTTTGCCCAAACCCCCTTGCAGTTTTCAAAATGTCTGAAATGTCAGAAATTTGATCCTGAGCGTGATTTTGGAGCCGAATTCTGACTCTCTGCACCTATTTTCAGTTTCAAATTACGACGTTTCATACCGAAAATATGCCAATTACTGAAAACGGCGAAGGGTCATATTTTGCCCAAACCCCCCTGCAGTTTTCAAAATGTCTGAAATGTCGGAAATTTGACTATTGAGCGTGATTTTTGAGCCGAATTCTGACTCTCTGCACCTATTTTCAGTTTCAAATTACGACTTTTTATACCGAAAATATGCCAATTACTGAAAACGGCGATGGGTCATATTTTGCCCAAACCCCCCTGCAGTTTTCAAAATGTCTGAAATGTAGGAAATTTGACTCCTGAGCGTGATTTTTGAGCCGACTTTTGGCTCTCTGCACCTATTTTCAGTTTTAAATTACGACGTTTCATACCGAAAATATGCCAATTACTGTAAACGGCGATGGGTCATGTTTTGCCCAAACCCCCACTGCAGTTTTCAAAATGTCTGAAATGTCGGAATTTTGACTCCTGAGCGTGATTTTTTATCCGAATTCTGACTCTCTGCACCGATTTTCAGTTTCAAATTACGACTTTTTATACCGAAAATATGCCAATTACTGAAAACGGCGATGGGTCATATTTTGGCCAAACCCCCCTGCAGTTTTTAAAATGTCTGAAATGTCGGAAAATTGACTCATGACCGGGATTTTTGAGCCGTATTCTGACTCTCTGCACCTATTATCAGTTTCAAATTACGACGTTTCATACCGAAAATATGCCAATTACTGTAAACAGCGATGGGTCATATTTTGCCCAAACCCCCCTGCAGTTTTCAAAATGTCTGAAATGTCGGAAATTTGACTCCTGAGCGTGATTTTTGAGGCGAATTCTGACTCTCTGCACCTATTTTCAGTTTCAAATTACGACGTTTAATACCGAAAATATGCCAATTACTGTAAACGGCGATGGGTCATATTTTGCCCAAACCCCCTGCAGTTTTCAAAATGTCTGAAATGTCGGAAATTTGACTATTGAGCGTGATTTTTAACCCGAAGTCTGACTCTCTGCTTCTATTTTCAGTTTCAAATTACGACGTTTCATACCGAAAATATGCCAATTACTGAAAACGGCGATGGGTCATATTTTGCCCAAACCCCTCTGCAGTTTTAAAATTTCTGAAATGTCGGAAATTTGACTCCTGAGCGTGATTTTTTATCCGAATTCTGACTCCCTGCCCCTATTTTCAGTTTGAAATTACGACGTTTCATACCGAAAATATGCCAATTACTGTAAACGGCGATGGGTCATAATTTGCCCAAACTCCCCTGCAGTTTTCAAAATGTCTGAAATGTCGGAAATTTGACTCCTGAGCGTGATTTTTGAGCGGAATCTGACTCTCTGCACCTATTTTCAGTTTCAAATTACGACGTTTCATACCGAAAATATGCCAATTACTGTAAACGGCGATGGGTCATAATTTGCCCAAACTCCCCTGCAGTTTTCAAAATGTCTGAAATGTCGGAAATTTGACTCCTGAGCGTGACTTTGTATCCGAATTCTGACTCTCTGCACCTATTTTCATTTTCAAATCACGACTTTTTACACCGAAAATATATTTTTATATTTTCGGTATAAAATGTCGTAATTTGAAAATGAAAATAGGTGCAGAGAGTCAGAATTCGGATACAAAGTATCCGAAATTCGGATACAATTACTGAAATCAGCGATGGGTCATATTTTGCCCAAACCCCCCTGCAGTTTTCAAAATGTCTAAAATGTCGGAAGTTTGACTCCTGAGCGTGATTTTGTATCCGAATTCTGACTCTCTGCACCTATTTTCAGTTTCAAATTACGACGTTTCATACCGAAAATATGCCAATTACTGAAAACGGCGATGGGTCATATTTTGCCCAAACCCCCCTGCAGTTTTCAAAATGTCTGAAATGTCGGAAATTTGACTCCTGAGCGTGATTTTTGAGCCGACTTTTGGCTCTCTGCACCTATTTTCAGTTTCAAATTACGACGTTTCATACCGAAAATATGCCAATTACTGTAAACGGCGATGGGTCATGTTTTGCCCAAATCCCCACTGCAGTTTTCAAAATGTCTGAAATGTCGGAATTTTGACTCCTGAGCGTGATTTTTTATCCGAATTCTGACTCTCTGCACCGATTTTCAGTTTCAAATTACGACTTTTTATACCGAAAATATGCCAATTACTGAAAACAGCGATGGGTCATATTTTGCCCAAACCCCCCTGTAGTTTTAAAAATGTCTGAAATGTCGGAAATTGGACTCCTGAGCGTGATTTTTGAGCGGAATTCTGACTCTCTGCACCTATTTTCAGTTTCAAATTACGACGTTTCATACCGAAAATATGCCAATTACTGTAAACGGCGATGGGTCATAATTTGCCCAAACTCCCCTGCAGTTTTCAAAATGTCTGAAATGTCGGAAATTTGACTCCTGAGCGTGACTTTGTATCCGAATTCTGACTCTCTGCACCTATTTTCATTTTCAAATCACGACATTTTATACCGAAAATATATTTTTATATTTTCGGTATAAAATGTCGTAATTTGAAAATGAAAATAGGTGCAGAGAGTCAGAATTCGGATACAAAGTATCCGAAATTCGGATACAATTACTGAAATCGGCGATGGGTCATATTTTGCCCAAACCCCCCCTGCAGTTTTCAAAATGTCTGAAATGTCGGAAATTTTACTCCTGAGCGTGATTTTTGAGCCGAATTCTGACTCTCTGCACCTATTTTCAGTTTCAAATTACGACGTTTCATACCGAAAAAATGCCAATTACTGAAAACGGTGATGGGTCATATTTTGGCCAAACCCCCCTGCAGTTTTTAAAATGTCTGAAATGTCGGAAATTTGACTCCTGAGCGTGATTTTGGAGCCGAATTCTGACTCTCTGCACCTATTTTCAGTTTCAAATTACGACGTTTCATACCGAAAATATGCCAATTACTGAAAACGGCGATGGGTCATATTTTGCCCAAACCCCCCTGCAGTTTTAAAATTTCTGAAATGTCGGAAATTTGACTCCTGAGCGTGATTTTTAATCCGAATTCTGACTCTCTGCCCCAATTTTCAGTTTCAAATTACGAATTTTTGTACCGAAAATATGCCAATTACTGAAAACGGCGATGGGTCATATTTTGCCCAAACCCCCCTGCTGTTTTCAAAATGTCTGAAATGTCGGAAATTTGACTCCTGAGCGTGATTTTTTAGCCGAATTCTGACTCTCCGCACCTATTTTCAGTTTCAAATTACGACCTTTCATACCGAAAATATGCCAATTACTGTAAACGGCGATGGGTCATATTTTGCCCAAACCCCCTTGCAGTTTTCAAAATGTCTGAAATTTCAGAAATTTGATCCTGAGCGTGATTTTGGAGCCGAATTCTGACTCTCTGCACCTATTTTCAGTTTCAAATTACGACGTTTCATACCGAAAATATGCCAATTACTGAAAACGGCGAAGGGTCATATTTTGCCCAAACCCCCCTGCAGTTTTCAAAATGTCTGAAATGTCGGAAATTTGACTATTGAGAGTGATTTTTGACCCGAATTCTGACTCTCTGCACCTATTTTCCGTTTCAAATTACGACTTTTTATACCGAAAATATGCCAATTACTGAAAACAGCGATGGGTCATATTTTGCCCAAACCCCCCTGCAGTTTTCAAAATGTCTGAAATGTAGGAAATTTGACTCCTGAGCGTGATTTTTGAGCCGACTTTTGGCTCTCTGCACCTATTTTCAGTTTTAAATTACGACGTTTCATACCGAAAATATGCCAATTACTGTGAACGGCGATGGGTCATGTTTTGCCCAAACCCCCACTGCAGTTTTCAAAATGTCTGAAATGTCGGAATTTTGACTCCTGAGCGTGATTTTTTATCCGAATTCTGACTCTCTGCACCGATTTTCAGTTTCAAATTACGACTTTTTATACCGAAAATATGCCAATTACTGAAAACGGCGATGGGTCATATTTTGGCCAAACCCCCCTGCAGTTTTTAAAATGTCTGAAATGTCGGAAATTGGACTCCTGAGCGTGATTTTTGAGCGGAATTCTGACTCTCTGCACCTATTTTCAGTTTCAAATTACGACGTTTCATACCGAAAATATGCCAATTACTGTTAACGGCGATGGGTCATAATTTGCCCAAACTCCCCTGCAGTTTTCAAAATGTCTGAAATGTCGGAAATTTGACTCCTGAGCGTGACTTTGTATCCGAATTCTGACTCTCTGCACCTATTTTCATTTTCAAATCACGACATTTTATACCGAAAATATATTTTTATATTTTCGGTATAAAATGTCGTAATTTGAAAATGAAAATAGGTGCAGAGAGTCAGAATTCGGATACAAAGTATCCGAAATTCGGATACAATTACTGAAATCGGCGATGGGTCATATTTTGCCCAAACCCCCCCTGCAGTTTTCAAAATGTCTGAAATGTCGGAAATTTTACTCCTGAGCGTGATTTTTGAGCCGAATTCTGACTCTCTGCACCTATTTTCAGTTTCAAATTACGACGTTTCATACCGAAAAAATGCCAATTACTGAAAACGGTGATGGGTCATATTTTGGCCAAACCCCCCTGCAGTTTTTAAAATGTCTGAAATGTCGGAAATTTGACTCCTGAGCGTGATTTTGGAGCCGAATTCTGACTCTCTGCACCTATTTTCAGTTTCAAATTACGACGTTTCATACCGAAAATATGCCAATTACTGAAAACGGCGATGGGTCATATTTTGCCCAAACCCCCCTGCAGTTTTAAAATTTCTGAAATGTCGGAAATTTGACTCCTGAGCGTGATTTTTAATCCGAATTCTGACTCTCTGCCCCAATTTTCAGTTTCAAATTACGAATTTTTGTACCGAAAATATGCCAATTACTGAAAACGGCGATGGGTCATATTTTGCCCAAACCCCCCTGCTGTTTTCAAAATGTCTGAAATGTCGGAAATTTGACTCCTGAGCGTGATTTTTTAGCCGAATTCTGACTCTCCGCACCTATTTTCAGTTTCAAATTACGACCTTTCATACCGAAAATATGCCAATTACTGTAAACGGCGATGGGTCATATTTTGCCCAAACCCCCTTGCAGTTTTCAAAATGTCTGAAATTTCAGAAATTTGATCCTGAGCGTGATTTTGGAGCCGAATTCTGACTCTCTGCACCTATTTTCAGTTTCAAATTACGACGTTTCATACCGAAAATATGCCAATTACTGAAAACGGCGAAGGGTCATATTTTGCCCAAACCCCCCTGCAGTTTTCAAAATGTCTGAAATGTCGGAAATTTGACTATTGAGAGTGATTTTTGACCCGAATTCTGACTCTCTGCACCTATTTTCAGTTTCAAATTACGACTTTTTATACCGAAAATATGCCAATTACTGAAAACAGCGATGGGTCATATTTTGCCCAAACCCCCCTGCAGTTTTCAAAATGTCTGAAATGTAGGAAATTTGACTCCTGAGCGTGATTTTTGAGCCGACTTTTGGCTCTCTGCACCTATTTTCAGTTTTAAATTACGACGTTTCATACCGAAAATATGCCAATTACTGTGAACGGCGATGGGTCATGTTTTGCCCAAACCCCCACTGCAGTTTTCAAAATGTCTGAAATGTCGGAATTTTGACTCCTGAGCGTGATTTTTTATCCGAATTCTGACTCTCTGCACCGATTTTCAGTTTCAAATTACGACTTTTTATACCGAAAATATGCCAATTACTGAAAACGGCGATGGGTCATATTTTGGCCAAACCCCCCTGCAGTTTTTAAAATGTCTGAAATGTCGGAAAATTGACTCATGAGCGGGGATTTTGAGCCGAATACTGACTCTCTGCACCTATTTTCAGTTTCAAATTACGACGTTTCATACCGAAAATATGCCAATTACTGTAAACGGCGATGGGTCATATTTTGCCCAAACCCCCCTGCAGTTTTCAAAATGTCTG